>NW_009217618.1:0-31964 GCF_000690835.1 Fulmarus glacialis
GAGATGCCCGTCCCGGTGGTGCCTCGCTGGCTGAGGAGCGGCCGTGCCGGGAAGCTTCCCCGCAGGCGTTTAGGGCTGTGCAGCGGGAGGTCTGCATGGCCGTGGCAGCTCGTAGCCGTCCGGGGCAGTGGCCGTGCCTGTGGTGCGTCGCTCAGCTGGGACCGAGCCGTTTCCTTTCTCCTTTTGCCTGGTTTCTGGTGTGTGGCTTCAACGCTGTAATGCTTTCCAGTGTGTCAGAGCTCTGGCTTTTTTTTGTTTTTTTTTTTTTTTTTTTTTTTTTTCTTCTCTCTTTCTTCTCCTCCTGCGAGAGAACATCTTCCAGCTGGGCTCAGAATTATAGCTGCCTGATTGACATCTCTGGTGAAGCCGATGGGCAGAATTTGTGTGGAGGAGTGGCAGCCTGTTACATATTATTGTTTTGGAATCGAGGTGGGCAAACTGTATTTTTTCTTCTATGTATTTAAAAGCTAAATTACCTAACTACTGAAAATACGTTTTTCTCTAGTTCTCCAAATGGCTTCTTTTGGGTGGAAGAGAAAGATTGGTGAGAAAGTCTCAAAAGCTACTTCTCAGCAATTTGAAGCAGAAGCTGCAGATGACAAGGATCTGGCCGATGATGATGATGCTAACTGGGTGCATGCAACTAAGAGAAGAAAGGAAATTCTCTTGGAAGACTGTGTGAAGAAAAGTAAACAGCTGAAGGATGAAGGTGCAAGTTTGGCTGAAAATAGGAGGTACTAATGTTATCTTACACTTTTTGTTTGACTGGATGAGTGCTAAATGGTATTTTAGTCCCTTCTCTAAACACTGGGTAATTTGCTAGCAGCTACATTCACGTTTTTCATATTTGAAAAACTGATCATTTCTTTCCTTCTGCCTTTACTGTCTGGGACTAAGTAAGTTGTTACCTTTGGTGGTGTTGGCAGCTGTGAAGTGAAGTCTATTCCGTCTCATTTTTGTATGTTCATATAACAAATGATAGAAGGAGGGAGATGAGAAACGGATTGGATCTGGAAGCTGAAAGGGTAGATAAGATACAGTGAGATAAGCCATACTGTCAGTAATGCTTTAGCTACTCTGGTAGCTTTCTCTCCTGTTAAGAGTAAGCTTATTTGCATGTGTACAGTGCCTAGGCAAATACTGCAGAGCAGCTAATGGACTGTTAATCTGTCTGATGCTTTTGGAAAGTCAGGTTTATGTAGCTGCTCTGAACATCTTCTGATAGCAGTACTGAGTCTTGAGACTTCAGCAATTTTGGAATGACACGGCAAAGGTGGTTCCATTGTCCTATTATGCTTCACGCAGAAAGAACCTTTGGAGTAGGGGAGGGTTAGAGGAGGGAAGGAGGGACTATAAATTACATATTAACTACGTAATTTGGCTAGGTCTTCTCTGGAGGGGTACAAAACAGTTCCGAGAATAGTCCCCTTACAATCTGCAGAATGCTTGACATCTAAATCTGTCTCCTGACTTTACTTATATGAGCATCTCTGCTTCATTCATTGTCTCAGACCAGATATAACATCATTTTCCTGGTAGAAACAATTCCATAATAAGTCAGTATGCGCTCCTGTTTTGGTAAACTTTTTGTGTTAGGAATTTCATCCTA
This sequence comes from Fulmarus glacialis, assembly GCF_000690835.1. Lineage (NCBI taxonomy): Eukaryota > Metazoa > Chordata > Aves > Procellariiformes > Procellariidae > Fulmarus > Fulmarus glacialis. Next base: position 1,610 of record NW_009217618.1, read on the forward strand.
AAAAAGGGTTCCCTGGGCAACATGGAGGAAAGAACAATGTAGAAGTTTAAAGCAGGCAAGTTTATATATGATAATAAACACACTGTGTGTGTGGTCTGGTCTGATTTTAAAAATAATAAATAAATAAATTTCTTTGAGAAAAGGCTTGTGTTCAAATATTTAAATACGGATTCCTCTTTTTGCTGTTCACTTGAATGGTGACATTGTTTGGGGGGCAGTGATTCACTTCTGTACATCCTTTTGTGTTGCTGAGTTGTGTAATTCCTGAATAAAATTTTGAAGCCTTTTAAAGGTGACTTTTAAATTTAAACCAGACTAAGCTAAATACTGCCATTGTACCAATATCTTTAATGCAGTAGCTGCGTAAGTTGGTTACATTAATATTAATAGCTGAAAACACAGAATACACAAATTAGGAGTCTATTAACATCTTTGTTTTTAACACTGGAAATAAATCATACAGTGGTTTAAGACAGGTAGGTCTATTCTGTCCTTTTCAGGATATAGAGATTGCGGTTTTAAGCTTGAGAAAACAGAAGTATTTCTAAATGTTTTCATTCCACATATGGTAATCACTAGTATTTACTGTATTGACGTATATTAAACAGAGATTGATTTTTATTTCTGTCTTATCTTCTGTTCTACCTTTGCCTTCCTTGTATTTTGCTTTGGATATTGTATATCTTTTTTCTGTGGATTTTGGTGTTCTTTTTTTGATTTTTTTGTTTTTGTGTATTATGTATGGTGCAATAAAACTCCTGAACAGCAGCAAATAATCTGTTGTATATGTGGTTTAGGACAGGGAGATACAGACTGCTGCATGTTTATTTTGAGCAGCAGGTGATTTTTGGTGCTTTTAATATCTTAAGTTGGTCTTTTTCTGTTATCTGTCAGTTAGAAAACAATACAAAAGCTTAACCCATCCGTAAGTAGCAACAAAAGGGTTTTTTGTTAATTTAGTGAGAACTACATCTCATCAGAAGTGCTTAGAGAGATACTGAGAAACACTGAATGGCTTATAACAAGTGTGAGAAACAAGTAACAAGAAATTAAAATGCAGCTTACCACACTCTTTTGTGTTAACACTCTTATATCTGAGGCTTAACAGAAGTTCTAACTTGAAATTATAGTTTCCATCAATTATTCTAGCACACTCTGTACAGTTTGGGCAATTATGGTAGTATGGTGCTGTCAGGGCACATAACTTTCAGACGGATCTTTCTCTTAAAAAAAAAAGATTTCACTTAGATTAGAGGCTAAACTCACAGTGGGAGGCTTTTGCTACTTAAACAGGTGGAATAGTTGACATACCGTTACAGGGAACTTGAGGAAGCAGATTGAAAAGAATGTTTATTCTCTCTGGTGGAAAGTGGTTGCTGTAATTGTGTTTCAGACTTACATGGTCTATTTCTTGAACATACATTTGTATAACATAAGCAGACTCATGTAAATAATTAAATACTTAATGTAGGTTGTTTCTTGAAATATCAAAGCATAATAACAGTTAAAGAAAGATTTGAGCTGGATTGTGTAGCATTTAGTTGAAAGGATGGTATCTCTTCCACTGAAGAAACTCAGAAGAAAAGCGAAGACTGAGCACTAGAGGGTAACTAAGGTGGTATCTTAGTTGGTGTTACTTGTGGAGTGGAGAGAAGAAGGGGATCCTGAAAGAAAACAGACTTGGGAAGAAGAAAGAGGCTAAATGAAGGAAAGAACGGAAAGTAATAAATTAAACTTCACTTCTTATGTAAAAGAGACTGAGGTAAAGTGCATGGCAAAATTAATATGATGAAAGATGAATTTTATAAGCGGATCCACTATTACTTAGCTAGAATAGTGATTACCACCTTTATGCTTGGTTAGTCCATTAGCTTATTTTTCTGGTAAGGGAAGGCTGTGATAGTGTTACACCCCCACTATGGTTTTGTTAGTCTCTGTGTATGCAGTAAGTCTGTTTCTGTGGATGAGTGAGATCTGATTGACTTGTGCTTGTAAAGTGAGTCTCAGTACTTCTTGGGGGGAAGGAATAATGAATGGGCTTCTTGGGGGTTGGAATTTGTACAGCCTGCTTTCTTTGCCCAGTGGCAAACCCAGGAGCGGCATGGGTGAATTCTTTTGGAGGTGGCAGCCCTCTATGGGTTTTCAGCTTTTGTGGGAGCTGCTTGAGGAGTATTTGTACCTGCTGTAATATGTGTGGATGAACTGTTAAGCTGAGACTGAGACACACACAGAAGAAAAATGGTGCTGAAGATAACAGTTTCTGATCCATATTTTACTCTTTTTGTGGGATGGGAAGAAAGATGGAGAGACTAACAGAAACAGGTGTTGAACTAAGTTGATTATCCCAGTGGGTCTGTTACTGTGGAAGACATGGCTTAGGAAATTCTGACCTAGAGACTTGATCAGTAGGCAGTTACGAAGATGACTTGTGAATGAGTGATCTCACTGTCAGAACAGAAAGGAAAGGCAGGTATGTGGAACAAGTGGCACATTTGTGTGCGCTTTTGTTGTGTGGAAAGGAGCAATTAAACAAACTTGTACAAACATATACACAGTCTTTTGGGAAACAGAATATTGTCTGTTGGTGGAAAGAATTGAGAATATTCCAGATGAGAAATTGTTTTTGCTTATATGAATGCTTATAATGCTCACATTTTATCCAACTTGAGACACCAGTATGGATGTGCCCACATACCCTGGAATTAAAAAAAAAAAAAAAAAAACAACAGCACAGAACAAAAAACCAAACAAAAAACCCCAAAACAACAACCATAATCTAGGTTAGATTTCTTGTGTTGATAGTTCTATACTGTTTTAAATCCAGCACAATCTGAAAGGATAAAAGTTCATGTGCTCAGCCTCAGTATTTTGAACACAGCAATTTGCAATTACAGTGTATGTTGTCTGGTAGGTGGGTAGACTTTGGCTGTGGACACAAGCTTAAGAACAGATTTAGGTGAGGTTAAACAATGAAGTATAATGTCCTCAAACAAATTGCATGTAGAGAGGTAACAGCAAGGAGAAGAAAAACTTCTGTCAGACTAGTATCTTCAATATAATTGAGTTGCATATTCATATAGATGGCTTTGCAATCCCCCTGTGCCGTTTTCAAACTACACACGTTTTTGTAGCTGGTCCAGTAGGTGGAGATAGAGTTCTTCTGAACGTACCCTGAAGATGCGCAAAAAATGCTCATCTAAATACTTCATTTTCTATTGCAAATAGACGCTATTGGGTTTAAATTCTTATTGATTTGCATTTAATTTTTCAATTTTGCTAAATAAAAGTTAATACTGCTCTCTTCTGATGATATTTATTTATTATTCCATATTGCACTAAAAAAATCTCTCTCTAAAGCTGGTACTGGTATGGGAAGGTCATGTTTTCAGCTGGAACACTCTTATGTTTTAGCTGAGCTTATAGAGATTCACCTATGTTAAATATTTGTTGTCACTTTGTCGCGTGATGTCACTTTGTCGCGTGATGTCACTTTGTCGCGTGATGTCACTTTGTCGCGTGATGTCACTTTGTCGCGTGATGTCACTTTGTCGCGTGATGTCACTTTGTCGCGTGAAATTAGGTTTTACTCTTTCTTTCCTTTAGCTTTTGCAGCAGCAAATTAAATAAGGACATGCCAAAGTGCTATGAGCAGACCAGATAATAGGTCAAATTTCATGAAACTGTTTACTTTTCTAGAGGAATTAATCTTTGAGAATTACTTAACTTAGTTTTTTGATCTGTTTTAAAAAAGAAATTGGAAGTGCTACTTATTCCGCATTTTAGCAGTTGAGACTTTTTTCCTCTGGTGCTAATATGCCAGCATCACTTCAACATGTGTAGTTTGTGATTCCGTAGCAATATGAGTTGTAATTGAGTTTGTCTTTCTCACTAGACATTGTAAGGTGTCAGTGTCAGGTGATAAGGCACACTCCTTTAAAAAGTGTGTTTGGTGTAGTGGTAAGTTAAGTGTTATCAAAAAAATAATATATTTGGCAGACAGAGCAGAAGAATAATACCTATTTAAATAAAGTTGGAAAGCCTTTCTGTCATGTTCTTACAACATTTGTATTTGTTCAATTTATCCGTGTCTTTCAGGTTTAGATTATGATAAGGACTTGATTACTAATGAGTTACGAAAATGCTAAAGTAATAAAATTGCTTTCAGGTTATCCTGATAATTCATTTTGATGCAACTAACGTGGCAAAGGGCAAAGATCATTGTGTCGAAATTGCCTTTCAATTTTCAGTCAATAAAACTGATGTTACTTATATAATATAGTGTTAATAAAGAGCTTTCCCAGGAGATCCAACAGCTATCTTCGGCGGAAACATTTCAGCAGTTTAATAGGCTGACTTATGGAGTAGCCTAGGAGAAGTGGGGTATTTTAGAAGAGGGGTCCAGGAGAGCTGGTTGCATTTTTTTCAAGTTATCTCCTTCAAGCTCAAGAACGGTTCATCCTGGTGAGGAGGAAGTCAAGAAAAGGTGATAGGAGTCCTGTGTGGATGTACATGGACCTCCTGACAAAGTCCAAACATGAAATGGAAATGTACAAGAGGTGGGAGCAGGGTTATGTGATCCAGGAACACCATAGAAACCCTGTCTGAGTATGCAGGAATGGGATTAGGAAAGCCAAAGCCCACCTGAAGTTGAATCTCGTGAGGGATGTGAAGGGCAACAATAAGAGCTTCTACAGGTGTATTGGCAGCAAAAGGAAGACTGGGAAAAATGTCGGTCCTCTGCTGAATGGGGTGAAGAATCTAGTGACAAAGGATGCAGAAGAGGCTGAGGTACTCAATGTCTTCTTTGCCTTGGACTTTATTGGTAAGACTTGCCTTCAGGAACCCCAGGCCCATGAGACCAGAGGGGAAGTCTGGAGCAAGGAAGACTTACCCTTGGTGGAGGAGGATCAGACTATGAAATGTTTAGACAAACCTGACATATACAAGTTCACGGGACCTGTAGGGGTGCATCTATGAGTGCTGAAGGAGCTGGTTCGTGTCATCGCAAAGACTCTTCGACTGCATTTGAAAGGTCATGACAACCGTGGGTGGTTCCTGAGGACTGCTAGAAAGCAAACGTCACTTCTTACCTTCATGAAGGGTAAGAAGGAGGATTCAGGGACTTACAGGCCCATCAACCTCAAATCCGTCCCTGGGAAGGAGATGGAGCAAATAATTCTGGAAACCATTTTGAAACACAGAAGTACAAGAAGGTTATTGGGAATAGCTGGCATCGATTAGCAAAGGGGAAATCATACTTGGCCAAGCTAATAGATAACAGATTGACCAGAGGATAACAGATTTCCATCCTTGTTGATACTCAGAATCCGACAGGACAATAATCTGAGCTGACCCTGCTTTGAGCAGGGTGTTTGGACTAGATGATCTCCAGAGTTTCATTCCAATCTTGGCCATTCTGTAATTATATCCCATTAAAACTATAGATGCATTTAGAAGACAGAAGGTAGTTCCTCAGACTTGAATTTGACTGTACGTATTGTTGGTATGGAACGTTTCTCAGTGGGTGGGAAACTTCTTTCTGTTTCTTTAATTTGTTTGTCATTGTGTTTCACTAGTCCATATATCTTTGATGGAATGCTTTGGGTACAGAGAGAGATGCAAAAAAATCAGCAGTCTTTGCTCCGCCTTTTTACCATCGCTGTCCGCTAACAGACCTTATTTAAAGCAAAGATGTATTTTAAAAGTTAGAAAATTAAAAGGGTTGATTCATTAGATAACCTGGGAGTCTACAAATTTAGCTTTTATTTCTGGCTCCTAGAATAAGTCTAAAATTCTGTTAGGCTGCTGATACATTGCATTGGGAATGTTGACTCTTCCATAAGAGTGATCTGAAAACCTTACAGAGTTGGATTTTGTAATTAAGTGTAGGGGAAATCACTGGAAAATGCTTATGATGAAATTAGGAGAATGTAGTAAGTACTCACTCCTACTATTCTTTGTAGGCTGAAAATAACTGTTCAGTATCAGTCCTGGATGTAATTTGCATGCCAGGTATAATTAGCTATTCCATATAGTGCTTACCTCTTTTAGAGCGAGTGACCAATACCAATGTTCTCCAAATAAAATGAAAATTTTTAATCTCGGTAATTATTAGCTTTGACTAGGTTGTGTGTTTTCTAAGGTCAATCATGCAAAAATGCAGAGAAAATAGGTAGGCTTATCACTGTAAGTAGAATTGTATAGTACAAATAGGGGCTAGATTAAAATGGTTATGCCTTCTAGTCAAAATACCTGATCACTTTTTAATGTTTTTCGGTGTTTACTGTCTATTGTGTGTATATATAAACTTCCTTGCTGTCAGCTTCCTTGAGAATGTCTTACACATGATACTAAAATGAGACTAAAGGGGTGTAAACTGTAACTTTTGAGTGCAGAACACATGAGCTGAAACGGAAAAGACTGACCAAGTATGGACTTCTTACCTCCATTTTTTGGGAAAAGCACATATTGCAGCTTCTCTTTTATTAGTCGGAATATATGGGTTTTTTTACAGGCCTCATAACTTTTCTACAGAATTAAAGAAAAAAAAAAAGGTGCAGAGAGTGTTTTACAGTGTTTAACACCCTCCTGTAAACTGCGATGTGAAGTAACACGTTAAAGTTTGTTTTTAAGTTAATTTTTATTGGTAGCTTTATTGTTTTTCCTCACTTACTGATAGAGTTGCTGCTTCCTGGTGATGCGTCTAGTTGTCTTCTCTCACTGAGGAGTAAGTTGCAGAATGTTTGTTTTAAGTAGTTCCTTTTGTTTAAATTGCAATTTATCTTTAATTTAGCTGTTTTCCTTTTGTTCCGGCAAACATTATTTTCCAATAACTGGTTATTATTTGGCAAAGCAGGAGTTCAGTTTTGAAATTGTTACTAATTTAGTGCAGATTTTTCTGAGTGTGTGTGCAAGAATTGTACATTATTTAAACTGTACACAGTTTGAATAATTTTGAGAGTATCTTTTTGTTAGAATTATTGTTACTTGAGGATACTGAATTGTGACATTGTCGTATCCGTCTGTATTTGAATGTGTGCATGTTTATGTAGGTGTGTTTTTGTTAATAGAAGCAGAAAGGAATATTCATGGAACAACTGTAGACTGTGGAAGCATACATTTATTTATATTTTCTTTAAGTAGAAAACACAATTTAATTGATGCCTATATATCATCCTATATAACTTTAGGCATTTAGTGGAGTAAGCCAAGATACGAATCTATATTTGTTCAAGGTTTCTTCACAATGTAGGGAGAGAGAGGTATTGACATAATTCAGCTCACTTAAGAGCTTAAATTGCAATTTGGAGGTTCCTGTTGCTCAGTTAACTGTATAGTTACATTATACATGTAGCAGGACCGTCTTGTGGTGCTTTTGCCTTCCTGAACAGGGTGGCCATGGACAACCTGTCTGGGAGGGTGCCGGCTGGCCACAGCCATACCAAGGACCACGCTGTAAAACTGAGAGTAAGGCAGCTCAGGTGCCAGTGCCTGGGAGCGTTCCCTGGCGCTGTGAGCGTGCTGGTGCAGATGCAGCCTGCCAGGCTGCAGGGTGACTGACTTTCTATAAATGCTGGAGGTTAGGTACCTAAACTTAGGTGGGATGAATCAGCCCTAACTGTTCGGAGATGAAGGATAATTTGTGTGTTATCTCTCTTTGGATTTAAGTTTAGAGGTTCTATTCCTTCTATGCATGGAATATAATTTGCAGAACTTCATAAGTGAAAAGCTGTTGTATTCACTGGACATGTGCTATGTAGTGTTTTTTTAAATGAACTCTTTGAAAATGTGTCTGTTTACTTAAAAAACTATTAGATTTAAATATGTAGAGTATGTTACTGGAATTGAAGAAGCATGAAAAAAATTGGTTCTTAAGTAAAAGTTTCATCAGTATATATTAATTTTTATGTGTATGTTAATATCTCTATATGGAGGAGTCATGCCTGACAATTACTTTCTTCTATCCTTTTAATGCATGTGAAGTTACTGGAAAATAATGAATACTTGCCTCTAATTTTTACATTTTGTTTAAAAAAAAAAAGGATTTTCTTTTTACTAATAAGTAGGGCAGGAATTGATAGTTTCTCAATTTTTACATTGCTACTGCTTCTGTTGCTTCTGTTTAATTCCTAGCACTTTTTTGAGACAACTTTGGTTTATGACCAAATAGAATATTTGCATCTAATCCCAGAATAACTCTGTAGTACTACTTAAAGACCTATAAGGAACTACATAACATAATGGACTGTAAATAAATAATACAAAATATAAATATTGTTACTACTATTTTTATTTTTCTTATTTATGACAATATTTTACATTTAATTTTTATCACTCATCATAGCTGTGCTTTAAAAATTAATTCAAAAAATATGTGAAAGCACATGTGCTGACATATTTCTAGCCTTGTAATTTATACACAAGTAGAGTTAATTACTCTTTTTACCTCTTTCAACTTTTTTCTTTTGACAGTGTGATTTTGTTTTGAATCTGATGTGTGTGTGCCATGCAGCCTTTGATGAGATATTTTTCCTCAGTAACGCTTACAACCTTTTGCTGCATATGAGGGATTGTAAGTGTGTACAGCAGAGTGCACCTGGTACATTTTCATTTCTTCAGAGTGTTGTGTTGGGATGAAGCACTCCACTGCAAGTTTCTCTGACAGTTGGCGTGCTTGTTTTCAGAGTTGATCTCTGAAACTGCCTTCATTCTTTTTCTCTTGCTGGATATTACTGTTACAAAGTGCCTGGGACAGGGACTATCTTTTAAAATAGTAGGCACAGTGGCAGAAAAACCAGCACTATTGCCATCCTTCAGAAACCAATTTCTGCTAGCAGGTCTGTACTGGTAGACGGCGGCTAGAGATTCATGTAAATACTTTAATGCAAAAGTTAAACCATCTAGAAAGTTAAAAAACATGTTTCTGACTTGAGCTAAGAGATTTTGCCCATAACATCAGTTAGGCATTCTAATAATGCAGCTCTTAAATGTAGAGAATTCTATTATTTATATACATAATATAATACAACTTAGCAAAATGTAGTAATTTACATTCATAATCTAAGCAGTTTTTACAGAGAAATACAACCTGGGGCCTTTTCCACATCCTTTGCTTGACAGACACTGGCAAGAGTTGCCCTACTGAAGTACTGCTGTCACAGTGTCCAGGATTCCTTATATTAATGACATTATATATTATGACTTGGATACTGTAAAATATGATCGTGTTTAATTTTTTTAAAGTTAGTTTTGTGGTTTTGTTTTGTTGTCTAGATCTACTGTTAAATACATCTAGTTGCTTTTACTTGAATAATAAAGCCTTTTCATTTAGAAATTATTTTTTCATAATATTATTTCTCTTCATAGGGGATGCTGCAGGGAAAAAAATAAAGCGGTTTCCTAATTTAATACCTTTGTCCAGTTGCTCTTAAACAAAGCCAAGTTATTGTTGCTTACACAGATAATACTTCCCTCCACTCCTTTTTTTTTTTTTAACTCCCTTTATGGTTCATGGAATTTAATTTTGAAACAGTAATTCAGTATCCCTTGCATGATCCTCATTGAACATGATGTGTACCTGTTTTTCATATCTTCTAAAATTAAAATGTACTGAATCATAATTGCCCATCAGCATCTGTTTCAGGAGTTTTCTAAAGAAGTAGGATATGGCAATGTGTTTTGTTACAAAGATCTTGGTTTCTATATGTATATCAACTTGTTTTCTAGTTCCCTAAATGGCGTCCTCCACATCTTATGGCATATCATGAAAGTATCGTTAAACTGGAAAGGATGCTTGGCAGTAAAGACTCAGAATAAAAACTCTTCAGGAACGATGTCTTGTTCAGTCAAGTCTTTTGAAGGGTTAGTTCAAATAACGGGTGGGGAAAATCAAGAGTGGTACATTCTCTTTTTTCTTCGTTGCCATATTTGATGTTATAAGACTGCTAATTGTTTAAGACTTGACTTCACAACATAATATACTACCACAAGAAAAATTACTTGGAGGGTCTTGTACACTAACATGTGGTGATCAAATTAATAAAAAATTAATTTATTGTGGATCTTGACTTTCTCTACTGCTTTTTGTCCTGTCCACTTATTTACATGGGAGTTAACTATTTAGTCATTTAGTAGACAATTGTTAAATTATATCAGGGCTGAGTTAATTGAAAGCAAGGGCTGGTATACATGCTACCTAGCTTTGGTTGTTTACAAGTCAAGTATCTAGTCAAAGGTTGCAGTTCCATCACTGGTTAAGCTGACTTCAGTCAGAGTCAATGTGACCCAATTCATCACTTAACCTCTCATTTCCACCCCTTTGCAATGGTCCCTTTTTTTTGTTTTACCCTGGGGGGGAGCCAACTCGGACTACTGGTTTGTCACTGGACTGGAGAAGAAGCCTAGCTGAAAAATAGCGTCTTTCTGGTTGCTGGCCCTGATCTGAAACACAGATGCTTTTGCCAAAATAGGCAGGAAAACGGGTATTAGAATAAGTGGCCAAACAGGAAGGGAAGTGGAGACAAGTTCTTTCATTTATGTGGTATTGTTGTCTAGTTGTTGCCTGTGTGTTATTGTTACTGTATTGCACTTACAAAAGTTGATGTTTGTGAATGTATTTTCACTTTGCAAGCCAGACATTTCAGTTTTTGCAGTTTTTAAATGTTCATCTCCTTCAGAATGAGTCTGATTCTTCTCTCACTTTATCACTGGACCTTGAACAAATTACTCTTACTTAGCTCATAAGGGACTGTGCTAATGTGTTATATGCAGAACAGTTGTTTTCTCTAATTTTAGCAGTACATAACTGAAGTACGCTTTTTGTACGGGGGGTAGGTGCAGAGAGAGTCGTAACACGACAGAATTGTTAACATACGTTGCCAAGTACTTTTGGTAAACTGTGTGACATATGAAATAGGAGATAGATGTTGTACATTATTCTTACTACAGTAATTTGGGTGACCAGTGCATCCATCCGAATCTCCAGAGAAGAATCATGGTATTTATAATATCATGCTCAATTTTCTAATATGTTTAAATGTTTAAATACCGTAAGTCAAAGGTGTTAGACAAAGGACTATACTTCTCTACCTCTGGATGGTGCCCTGCCCACTACACTAATACCATATAGTAACAGAGATAATATATCCCTCCCCTCTTTCTTACTTCCTGAAAAACAATCATAGACATTTTGTTTTCATGAGAACTGAAGTTTACTTTTTTGAAGCCCGTTCAAACAGATAATTTTTTACAGGCTGCCATTCTTAGTGTGTATTGGACACGTTTTCATGCTAGTCTCTGGAGTTTTACTGGCTCTAGCAGCCAAATGGCAGATCTTAAAAAAAATCATTTGTTTTGTCTTTGACCAGTCAGCTGGTGATAGAAATCTAATGTAGTAGACCGTGGTTTAAGCTTTTTGTCTTCTGCAGAAATTAAGAAATGACAGTTAAGACAAAATGCAGTTCATAGTTGTAGGGTTTTTTTTAAACTAGGTTCTTTGGATAAGAGATGTTGGTGATGAATAATGGCTTATATTCAGCTGGCTCCACAAGCCTATTTTACTGTTGTAAATGGAAGACACCTGTTAAATAGCATAAACTTACTGAAAGGAGTTCTGCAGCCTAGGCTTCTCTGTAGGAAGTTGTATTTGTCTGGAAGCTTTAATAAAAGCTTTTCTCTTCCTGGCAATTGGCTCTTGTGATGATGATAAATTCGCCCTCAGTGGATTTGGATGTTGACATAGATGTTTTTAATTATCTTTAATCTAGTCTGTCAGTGAAACTCTTCTGTTTGTCAGAAGGTTAACTTTCCCTGGTATTGCTCACACATAACTTATTTTCGTGGACATATTATTTGAAGTATTGCATGTTCTAAAATAGAATTGTAGTTCAGTGAAGTGTTTCAACTTTCAGTCTTCAAAGAGCATTTCTGATCTGAATTTGATTAATGTTTACTGAGACTTCAAAAAGGACTTAAATAGGGACTTAGTAAAGAAAAGGTTTGTATAAAGCATTCTGAGGGGTAGGATCACATGTTGAGATTGAAATAATTTTCCAATATAGAAAATAAGTTTGTTTTCAGTCAGCCCTTGCTAGACCATTTTTCTGTGTCTGCCAAATTGAAAAATCTGTTTGTAGAGCTCTCAGTATGAAGGTGGTAGGAAGCTATTTACTAAAGATGCCATTTTTTTTATAATGCATTCAGTTTCATAACTGTCACAACATTTGTTGTGTTTAGTAAAGTAAGGACTGTGAACTTCTCCAACATCCAAACATATACTTGAGATGCTAAAGTTTAGCTATCATGTGAAACCATTACAATATGGCGGTGTCATTGCTGCCTAAATAAAGCTTTCTTCTTTGTGTTCCTGTAGCCAAATGGAGAATTACACTGGGGAGCTATTTGGTGTGTTAAAAAACCCTAATGTTTGGACAGGTTATAACCTGGATTAGACTGTTGACTTGGTTTAAGAAGCAAAAGTTTTTTATACTGGTGCAATGCAGGGGCAAGAAAGTAGACTGAGAGGAGGGGAGTGCAGAATGACTTTTGAAAACTCACTTAGAAGGACTCTACAACTTTATATTATGACATTTGTATTTGCCTTTCAAAAATGTGGCAGAATTCCAATACTTCTGTATTGTGGGCGGAATTGAATGAACGAGGTTTCAGAAATTATTTATTTCAGCAGCTGGTTTCTTCTGTGGGATTCAGAGTAAGAAAGGAATTCCAAGCAATACTGGAAAAAATTTTAGAAGTGTTGTTGACATACAGAGTGGAAGACATGAATAATAAAATTAGAATTATAAATATTAAAATTCCCTAATTAATTTACAGAATAAATTGCTGTCATAAAACCTAAGGAAGTTTTATGTAAATTACTGATATAAACAACTTTACATGGAGCATTGCGTAAGTATGGGAGGAATCTTTAACCTAGCTTTTTTTCCTGGCTAATTTGTAGTTAATTTATAGTTTTTGAATATATTTTAACTGATTGTGAGGGTGCCCAAGTTATTTAGTTTTGATCATCACATTCTGATAATAAATTGAGATTGAGAGAGAGAAATTTTAAATATTGAACAAAACTGGAGAAAACCCACCAAGGTGCGTATATTCTGCAGTCTGAAGAAAATTCATTGACGGTCCTAGAGTTTGTGGGTAGTAGCTTTCATTAAATCCAGGAAAAGGATTTGTAGAGAGATAATACGGCTTTTGCAAGTCAGACTTAAGTATGTTTATCTAATCAGTGGGATCAACTTAGTGTTTAAAGAGAGAAGGTAGTAAGGAATATATGTGAAAGGGCATATTTTTATAATTAATTGAGGCATGGGTCCTTTCTCCAGATGCAACACTGAAGCTATCAAGCTTTGATTTTTTTTTCCTTTTTTTTTTTCTCCAGAAGAAGGGATCTGCCAGTTCACAGATGCATTACAGTAATGTGCATTATTGCAACAAACTAGTGTCTGTTGTCCTGTTTACTTTTCTGAAAGTCTGTTGTAAATCTATGGGTAGTTTAATGGAAAGGGAGTCCTTCCAGAACTCAAAATATTCTTTGTAGATGTTCTTTGGTAGGTAGAGCATAGGATTTGAATCATAAAATAAGAGGAAGAGGAAGAATTCATTTTAGAAGTTAGGGTTCAGAAGAGTAGGATACTGTGGATTAAACGGCTTAAGTATTCCTATCCAGTAATTAATGTAGATAAAACCATCTGAAATATTAATTTTCTGTTGAATCTTTAATGTTTTATTTTACATCTCATGCTGTGTTATGCGAAAAATTGAAGGAGGTAGTTCAAACAGTTCTTGCTGTTACTCTCTTTCAATAGGCAGTATTATGTGTATGCAAAATCACACTGCCAACAAAAATCATCAGTCTGAATCTATCGGTTCTTGTAAGGTAGCTTATCAGTAGAAACATAACAGCATTGTAAGTGACTGACTAGCTCTGTCATGGAAATTGGAGCACAAACTTGAGCTTGCCTCATCTGTCCCTTTACAGAACGTTTTTGCCTGGTGACACTGAGGCTCACCACTCCTTGTCTCTGCAGTGCCGGTAGTGAGAGTTCCCACTCTTCTTGCCACTTTTATGTGTATGATTTGCATGTTAGTCATCTTGGGATTTAGAAGTGTCTGATACATTCCTTTAGTTCTGGATGGTGACATCCAGTCTCTATACAATCTGTATATGCATATATTATGTCCTTGTAGGTAGATCATACTGTTTATTACACATCTATATTTCACTTATTTCAGAAGAGTTGATGGTTTTTGCTGACTAGTATTTGCATTGGTACTTTATAGTAGTTTTACATCGATACTTTCTAATCATTTCAGCTGTGTGGGGAGGTTTATAGGGTACCTGCCTACTCAATTTATTGGTACTTTCATGAAAAATAAATTAAAATTTCCCTTTAAGTCTCAAAATGCCATAGAGAATGACATGTTTGCTTCTCTCTATTTTTGTATAACTTCTGTCATTGTTACTCTGTGATGTTGACATCAGCAAACATTGTAAAGAGGCCAGAAGTAATAGAAGGAAAGAAAATGAAGGGGAATCACATTATTTAGTGCAGATAGCAAGAACATGTCAACTAGATGAAATGGAACTGCTCAGAATAGAATGTGAGCTGACTATTGCTTTTTGTGTATGATCTCTCCCAAAATGTTTTGCCCTGTTAATACCCTACCCTTGAGCATCATATTTCGGCAATAAGTCATTTCGAGCTAGATGGAGAAGTACTGGTATCTAAATCCCAGAAACTTTTTTTGGTGCTTTTTTTGGTGCTGTTGACAGCTTTTGACTTTTTGCCCTAGTTTCTATGACTGATTTCTGAGAACCAGTAGGATCATAACAGGAGGTAAGAGAGACAGAGCTGTCAGCTATCTGTGGACAAATAATTAAAAGGTTAAAAGGATTAAATTGCTACTCAACTAAGAAGAAAACAGATGGTACCCATCATTCTAGCTTTACCACTGTGTTTCTAAAGTACAGATAGAACAAAGATATTTGTTCTATCTGAACGAATAATTCTCAAGACCAGAATGTGACCTCAAAATTGCTTCAAATGCAGCATAACAGTTTTTCTTCTACATTTCTCTTCCTGCTGCTTTCAGAGGAACTACTGTTGAAACTATCTTGAGGAACTAAAGCTTTGTATTTAAAACTTCATTTCAGCAGTAAAAATATATTACTTCTCTGTGGATACTTAAACTATTATTATAATTATTGCAATATCTGATACTTGATTTATATTAATTTGCATCTTTTGTTTAGGATACTAAAATAGTGAATTGATTTTACTGAAACGATAAAAGCTTGTAAGGTTACTGTCATCTGCTCTTACTGCTTAAATAATGAAATGGCAGGTTTAGGAGTAATAAAACTTGTATTCCTGTTCTTGATTTGAATTTCGATGTGTAAACTTCAGTTCTCCTCCTATTTGTCACAGTTTATTTTGGCTTCCTACAGAGCTCTCACCCATAAAATGGCAGTCAATACCCGATTTTAATTATGTTATGTTAAATTACAAGGCTGGGATTTAACAAAGTACTCCATGTGTTTATACATGATTGCAAAGCAGCTTCTATACCCTGTACAGTATTGCTTAGGTGTTTTCTTTTTTACCAGTTGCTGTCTTATCTGACACTAATATTGAACATGAAAGCATTTGGAAATGGAATTTTTTTTTTTCAGCTATATGTATATACTTCATATTCTTTTTAATGCTCTTAAATGAACACCATAGTTGTATGACATACTAAATGTTCTCTTGTGTGAGAGTATTTCTCAGTGGTGTGGAAGGTCTTGACAATTTCTGTTCTTAAGCACTCTAATATGACTTACAGTATATGTGAATATAACCATTATTTCCTCTGTATCAACTACTCTGTTGTTAACTCTGCCTTTTTAAATAGAAAAATGATTGTTTTACTATGTATTTAAGACGAACAGGTGTGTTATGTAACTTTCAACTGTAGATACTGGAGAAACACTGGTAGAAGGTTTGCCTGTCTGTAAAGAAGTTCTCAAATATTATGCACTGTCTGGTGAATTAAGATCTTTCTTCGTGTATTTTTACACACCTCTTTATGTTTTGTTTTGTAATTACTGGACAGTTTCATGTTAATAGAAGACAGGTAGAAATAGCTTATTTCTTTTGAATCCTCCTTAAGGACAAACATTTATCCACACTGTAGTTTTTAACTTTTACATGGTAAAAATCTAAATATTTCTCACTGCAGTTTATCTGTTAATATTTCTTTAGTTAATCAGGTATGCAGTCAGAGACAGTAGGGTCTTGTGGTTTTCATGACAAAACTAAAACAGCAAAACCACCACTTAATTGAAGGAAGCATAATGAATTCTTCCAATTCTGTTCCTCCACTCTGATTAAAATCCTGGTGTCTAAGTTAACAGCTTGTAGAGAGAACTCGTGCTATTAACCATTCTCTCTTAAAAGTTACACAACAAAGTTCTCAATACTACCACAGATAATTAAAATTAGCCTGAACTCCTCAAATAAAATTACAGTTATTTTGACTCTTATGAGTGTTTTTGTAGGATCATTTGCAAAGATAAGCAGTGATAGCAGTGTATTTCTCTGAGCTTCTGACAGTCTTCATGATGTAATCTTATTGCAGGTAAGTAAATTCCTCTGTGTTATATCATATAAGTTTTATATCAAGTCCATATTTTCAGGGAAAAAATATGAAGTAGCAGTGCCAGGTCCAGGGAGATTCTGCAGCAAGGCCAGAAACAAAACTATAGAGCACCCACTTTCTAGAATTTTGCATATGATTGGCATGTTTAACCAAGGTTTTGTTTAGTAGCTTGCAACTTGTTTGGGTTTTTCCTGGATATGAAGATTTTTTTAAAAGAAAAATATGTGCTTTGGTCTTGCTTCAACCAGTGCTTGTCAGTCAGCTGTATAATTCTATATTAGTCAGAGCTGAAGTAATTATTTCATGTTTGAAGAGTAAACACAAGCATATGCACATACACACTTTCCAACGGCCTCCTTGAGGACAAAGCCCTGAAATCGTGCACACTGATAGCACCAGTGTACAAGGCACAGGAACGAAAGTGGTCGTTCAGTTAGCAGCAAAAGAATTCATTAGCAGCTGGAGATGTTGTATTTGTGTTGCAAATTTTCTTGTCTCCTTACAGATAAGTGCAGAATCTGAGTGGGGTGGACCATGAATCAGTGACTCACCAGATTGTAAAGAAGGGTATAAAATAAGTCAGAGGCAGCAGGGCCCTCAGCTCACAATTCAATATAAAATGTATTTGTGAAAGTCATCTTATGGCAGACTGTCAAGTGTACGCACTGTTCACTCCCCAGTTATCTAATACTCTGTTGCATTAACTCCTCTGTCATTTGTTGTTAAAATTATTTACTGCAGTATATCCCATTCCTGGGTCTCAATAAAATAATTGTGAAGGCAGCTAAATACCACGCAGCTGCTCGTTCACTCCCCCCAGTGGAATGGGGAGAGAATCGGAAGGGTAAGAGTGAGAAAAACTCATGGGTTCAGATAAAGACAGTTTAATACAACAGAAAAGGGAAAATGATAATGATAGAATATACAAAATGAGTGATGCACAATGCAGTTGCTCACCACCCATGCTGACCAATAACCAAGTAGCGATCGGTACTTCCTGGAACGTGCCTACCATTCATATACTGAGCATGATGTCACATGGTATGGAATACCACGTTGGCCAGCTGGGCTAGCTGTCCTGGCTGTGCTCCCTCCCAACACTTGTTTTGTTTTGGGTTTGTTTTTTTTTCCTTGAGCTGAATGTCCTTGACTAGCAGGGAACTTAGCAATAACAGAAAACATGAGTGTATTATCAACATTCTTCTCATACTAAATCCAAAACACAGCACTAGGAAGAAATTTAACTCTATCCCAGCCGAAACCAGGACAATATTGTATGTGAGGAAACTAAATCCCACATGAGAGAGGATGTCGCTGTCAAAGGCAGTACCAGAATCCTGATTTTGTGGCTTTCGCTTCGAGATCATCTTTCTCCAGTGTAGGATTTCATACCTTTTCTTTGACAAAGGTAGTTTCAAAACTGTATTTGCCTAATAGATGCAATGATAAAAAGTGTCCATATTTACATGTGTGGCTGAAATAAAAATTAGTTGAAAACTTGATCTTGTAGTTTAGCATGATGATAGATGGTAATTGCTTTTGGTGTGTGATGAAATGGTGTTTCCCATCTGATCCTCTGTGGAAGTTCTGAAGTGAGATAAGTCTCTCCGAAATATTTGTGTAGCTACTTAATTTTGTGGTATATTCAACTAACTTACTTGTAACAGAACTTTGTATTTGCTGTGTAGGAAAAGATTCTGCTGTACAAATCCAACTTATTTTCACTATATGCATTACTAGTGTCCAGGTGTCAATGGACGGGTCTGATATTGATGGGTCTAATATGTGCAAGAATAGTAACTCTGATGAATACTTATGCTTTGAAATTATGTTCATTAGCTATGTGCATGCTGTTTTACCGCATGTTAAATTCAGTATAGTTTACCTACGCAAAGGGCAGTTACAGTGAGTCTGTGTTTATCTCTCCTTTACTGTGGGGCAAGAACACGTATATGGTCAGGTGCCACTGAAGGATTGTCCTGCACCTCTTTACCTGTGGTCATTAGTGTGGCCATACCTGAATCAGCCTGTTAAATTAAAATGTTTTATTGGAAGTTTTAGTAGATAGTAAAGCACTGGGTTTTAACTGTCTCACTCCATAATCAGAAGTAATGTATGACACTTTATTTACCACAAAATAGCTATGCTTTTGAGCTGCAGTAATGATGATTCATCAATAGTGTCAGAATTGTCTGCAATTAAGAAAAAATTGTAGAGTTGCTAAGACTTCAGAAGAACATTTACTGTTGTACTTCATGTGTTTAAAAACCTACCAATGTTGTGAAGGTTACCCGTGAGGTTATACGTGCTGTATGGCACTAACTATGGACAAGGATTTTCTGTGCGCACTTAAGCAAACAATTTCCTTTCACCAATTCTGCACACTGTTCTTCTCTAGATGCTTCTAAAAAGTGCCATACACCTCCCTCCCCACTCCCAGCAGAGGAGGTGTTTTACTATAAAAACCTAGCTGGGTTGCAGGACTCTGAAGCTATTAAACACGAAAAAGCCATGTACGTTCATTCTCCTTTATTCTTTTTGGTTTCCTCCTTCACCTGTTCTTTGAATCTTTTCTCCCACAGTCCAGCCCTGCATCATCTCCCAGCTTAAAAAGGGAAGTCTGTTCCTGTAATCAACTTCTGCTTTGTTTTTCTTTTCTCTTTCCTTTTTATGTACTCTGTGTAATTACTGACTAGTCGTCTTTTTCTCTAGCTTTCTCCACCAAAGTCTGAATTTGACCCTACACTAGATTAAAATTGTTCTAGCTGGTGTTTCTGGTGGCACAGGCCATTCACTTCATCCTCTATGATATGACACGAGTATTTGACAATTAGCCATACTCTTTTTAAAATGCTGTTTTCCTCTTCCCTTCCTTAGCTCTGGCTAACCATGTTTTTACTTACCCTCCTGTCACATCAGATTGTAGGAGTGTCCCTCCAAGTCTCTCAGAATTCCCAGGAGTTACATTTCCTCATCCCTTCTCCTGACACTGTACTCCTGTGATCTGCCTCTCTCCTGCAGGCCTGTGTCATTTTGTCTGAATTTGATACCATCTTATCTCTTCAGCATATCCTCAGATATTTCCACTGTCACCCTGAGCCTGCCCTCGGTCAATCTCTTTCTGAAGCTGTGGCAAGCCTGTTGGAGTAAAGCTCCAGGACTCTAGATCCTGCATGATCTGCAGTGATGGTTTTTAGCATTTTATATATATATGTGTGTATATATATACATATCTATGATTCAAAAACTTGAACAGGGTTTGGTATTTTTTTTACCCAGAAGCCTCAAATTAAATATTTTTTATGGAAAAATGAATTTGTTTAAGAGAACTTGTTTTCCCAGAAATGGTGGTGAAAAAGTGAAGTGTAAGCATGAGATGTTTGTTTCAAAAGTTCAGCAAGCTATAGTAAAATGTGCCAAGTCTGTATAGCTCCCAGATGGTCAATAGCATGTCTGAAGAGAGCAGTTTTAGTGCTTTAGGGGAGCTATGGAATTTCATATGCTGTTAAATAAAAATTAGCAAGATCCATCAAATCTTCTACACTGAAGCCATCCCAGATTTATCCAGTTCTCAACAATTTATTCTTTTTTATGGCATTGCAATAAAGAAGAGAAGATGATAATTAAGTTCTGGTTATAATTGTATAATTTTTTGTAGTGAGGTGTACTATTTTACTGAAATCACTGTGGGTAGGTAAAATTAGGTATACTGTATCTCTATACTTACATAAATAGTAAATCAATACTTCAAAATATGATAGTCTTTTCCTAAAAATGCTTTGTATTACTGGAGTTTACATGCTTAGTTACAATGTATATATAGATTAGGGTTTTACTTTTGCTGGAAATATTAATTTGATACTCTGTAAAATCAAGATAATGCCCATTATCAATATTCTGTGACTTCTTTACTGCTACATTAGGTAAGTTTTTATAGTAATCCCAGATTCTAAAAATTAATGGGTCTATTTGTTGTAAGATTATATTTTGCTTAAAATTTAGCCAAGAGATAATCATATTTCATCTTAAATCATGTATCAGTGAGGTTGCTGATGTCTTAGTATCAAGTAATCCTAAGGAACCCTAGGAGATTTTCTACTCCAACTCCTGCTCAAAGCAAGGTCAACTAGAGCAAGTTGCTCAGGACATTGTCCAGTTGGGTTTTGGGTATCTCCAGCAATGGATATATGTTTAAACAGAATTTCCTGTGCTTCAGTTTATGCCTATTGCTTCTTGTCTTGTCACTGGGCATGACTGAGAATAGTCTGGTTCCGTCCTCCTTACTCCCTGTCCCCCTTCCAAATCGGGTATTTTTACACTGTGATAAGATCCCCCTCGAGTCTTCCTTTCTCCAGGCTGCATAGTCCCATCTCGCTCAGCCTCTCCTTATATGACAGATGCTCAAAGCCATTAATCTTCTTTGTGGCCCATTGCTGGACTCACTCCAGTATGTCCATGTCTCTGTCATACTGGACAGCCCAGAACTGGATCCAGCTCTCCAGAAGTGGTCTCACCAGAGCTGAGGTAGATCACCTTTCTGTCTGCTGGTGATGCTACGGCAGCCTAGGATGCTGTTCAGCTTCTTTGCCGGAAGGGCGCGTTGCTGGCTCGTACTCAACTTCTTGTCTCCCAGACCCCCAGGTCTTTAATCTGCAAAGTGGCTTTCCAGTCAGTAGGCCCCCAGCCAACTGTTGCTTGGGATTAATCTCCACTTTAATGATTGCCAGAGGTTTCTGAAGAAGGTTTATAGCATCACCAGTGGATGGGTCTGCAATTTTTGAGTCTCATTCTTGTTTCTGAGGTGTTTTTTTTTTTTAATACAAGTTATTTTAATTTTTGAAGTGCTAGGTTTCATATCCCTTTTTCTGAAGGGCTGTAAGATTCAAATGCATGTTACTGTGCATCAACTGTGCCATAGGATGTGTTCTGAACACGAGTGCTCTCTTTCCATATCAGGCATATAGGAGGAAGTTCAGGTAGACCTCAGTGGAACAGCATTAAGCTAAAATTTGTTACTTGACTTTTGCCAGCTATGTGTTAGTTTT
Source organism: Fulmarus glacialis (assembly GCF_000690835.1). Classification (NCBI taxonomy): domain Eukaryota; kingdom Metazoa; phylum Chordata; class Aves; order Procellariiformes; family Procellariidae; genus Fulmarus; species Fulmarus glacialis. The sequence goes on from NW_009217618.1 coordinate 23,314, forward strand.
TGCAGCTCAGGTGATGCATATGTGCTTGTTACTGGCTAGTCACTCAACTGTGTGTGAGCTTATTTACTTGTTAAGAAATGGGAATAGCAAATGGAATGCTCATTAAGTTTCTGTTAATTAAACCCAAAGCAGATACCATATTTATTTTCCTTTTCAAAATTACTTCTCCCTCCTTATAATGATAAAGGTCCTGTACAGTTCAGCTTAAAAAGATACTTAGAGATAGTAAAATGAAATATTTTTTAATCATTGATTTTACGACACTACCCCTATGTTAGCTCGCTTCTTACTTCAGCCAAGGTTTATGGTTTTCATAAAACATTTACTGGAACACTGACTTTACAACTGTATCTTACATCCCCAGGTTACTTTTTCAGATATTTAATACAGTATATAATCTTTTCCTTCAAAAGAATGAGGTAGAAAATTCTTCGATTAAAAGACTGTCTTTATAGAAAGGAATTTTTTTCTAAGTTTGCATTATTACAGCAAGCAACATGGCTCAGTTTCTTTTAATAAGAAGAGTATCCTTAGTTTTTCCTGGAACAACAATGGAAACATCTTTTTTCCTGAGAATTTGTAAAAGAATAGAACAGTCATGTTTTATCAGACTTTCTTTTTAAGACGTATATGCACTGCAAAGATTGATCTTTCACAGCGGCATGGATATGTCCACACTGTAAACTGGTACTCAGCAATCAGTCTTTTGAGCAGGTGGTTTGGTATTTACCTGCGGACAAATCTTCTTTCTTCAAGCCCTTTTCTGTTGTGTTCTCAGTCCTCAGAAGCGATTCCGGCATTCTGTCGTCACTTCTCTTGGATCATGCTTTCTGAGGCTCACAGGTGGAGTTGAGTAACTTAGTGTTCATACACAGAACACATATAGCACAGCATTTCTGTGAATGGACAACCTCTTTTCCCGTGCCCATCTTTATTCTGTTGGCAGACTGTTGACAAATTGGCAGCAAACGCCAAAGGATTTGGGGGAATATTTGGTACTCCCTTCAGAGGTAACATGTTCTTGCTATGCATTTTTATCCCGTTCAGATTGACACTTTGAGCAGTGATGTCCCCTCCACAGAAGTAAAAATGGAGATTCTTGAAATGCAACTTTTATCTTACATCTTTCTATTTCCAGAATGCCAGTGTTGTTCCTTCTTTTCTGGTTACTGATGTCGTTACTGTGTTTGCTCCGTTTTCCAAAATCCTCTGTTTTTAAACTTTTTTGCTACACTCACAATATTGCACCTCACTGCATGGCCAGGACACCACCTAACTGAGCTGAGGACTTCCCTTACTCATGTTGGATTTTATTGTGCTATGTCTGTGCTAGGTCTTGAACAAAACTATAATCTTCTAGTCAAAAAGTAGTTCTTGCTGACTAAATGACAGCTTAAGGCTTCTACTGACATATGTAGAAAATGTGGTGGTTTCCTTTAGTGTGAACACCTGCCCATGGGGAATGAACTGACATGACAAATGCAGGTCTGGTGGCTAAACTTTGAGGAAATGTGAAAATTTATTGGAACATCCTTTGATGTTTGAGTGCTAAACATACTTATCAGTGTCTTTTACAAACTAATAATACCTGAATCATAATGAGAGTTTGACCTCAGTTGCATTGCTTTTCCAATCTTTTCTATTGCCAGTTGGTTCAGAACCTTCTGAAGTCTTCATGTGACTGCTTTGGAAAACCTGGAGGCGTAATACAAGCTGGAGGACTGAAAAATGGGGAAGGGAAAGAAAATGGGGAGTAGGGGAAGATAAAAACTGTTTCCATACGAAGTGCGTGTGAAAACTACTTTAGTTTTATCTGTACGATATTAAAATTGCAGTACGTGTATCTGTTTTATCTATACTGGATTAAAATTGCAGTGCGTGTTTCTGTGGAACTTCCTATGCAGTTCCGTAACAGAGGTGGATTTTGAAACAGATTCAGAGAACTTGTGGCACCCCACAGACTCGTTAATCTGAGGCCACCTGTAGGGCTGAAAGACTGCACCCCTGTAACTGTGTCTTACTATGTTGTTACAGTTCTTCAATATGATTCAAAACCCTAGTATGCGTTTGTCCAAGTTTTACCTCTTTGTTCAAGACAAAGACCTACTTTTTATTGGGTTTGGTCAACTCTTCTTGGTTTTCTTCAGTTATCTAGGGAAGGGCAACATATTATGAAGCTACTGTATACCTTCCAAAAGAGTGATTTCAGTATAGCTGTTTACTTTCAACTTCCTTCTTATATTTATATACCGAAGTTACTCGGATGTCTTTAGTACCTTACAGTACAGAAATGCAGGAGGGCAACTCCTGTGTTTCAGCCTTTTTTTCAGCTGAAAAGAAATTTTAAATGATGACTGTAGCAAGGCATGTTGGGTTAAGATTGTATTTTTTTATGCCTGACTAAGGATGATTTTGACAATGAGGACTCAGTTCAAGATTTCTAGTTTTAAGTCATTGCTTTGCCATAGGTTTCCTATATTGACTTGTAAATTCCCTTGAGGCCAGTTGTATAGTAGTACTTAGCATCCAGCATCCATTTGGATAGAAGAACAAATAGCCAGTTCCTGAAAACAGTTCAGCATGTCTTGTAGGGAAGTGGTTAGAAAAATCATTAATACTAATGAGATGCAATGGCACTTTATTTAGGACAATGTCAGGATATAAACAGAAATATCTAATATCTTTAAATACGGTGAGACTGTAATACTTGTTTTAACTACAGGTACCGAGAGGCTATTCACAAGTGGGATGAAGCACTTCAGTTAACTCCAGAGGATGCTACGCTTTATGAGATGAAATCGCAGGTAAAGCATGACAATTATTTATCAGTTTAGAAATTAAAAGATGTGCTCGTGAACAGATACTGTGCAATGCTGTGTAGTTGTTTTGTGCATAAGCTACGGCACAACTTAGGTTTTTCATTTTTCCCAACACAACAGGGTATCTTTTAAGAGGAATTAAAATAATGCTGTTATCCTGGTCAATCACAATAAATATCATCTTTGTTAGGACATGAATTAGGATATTGCAATGAGGAAAAAGCAATTGACATATTTAAAAATTGTATTGTGAGGAGCAGGGAGAGCCTTACTGTAGTAGATTAGCAAATTTTACCATTAAGAATCTGTCTGCCCTTTCTAAAGAGTTGGCTTAGTACTATCAACATTAAACAGGGATACTGTATGCAAAAGATGTCCTCCAGTCTGTTTTCATGTTAAGTATTACATAGATAAATTAGTCTTGGAAAAGAGCATTAAACAGAGTATACTTATGATGTCAATTCAAAGGCTTGCAGCCATCAACGCCTCACTAAAGTTATATCAGCTTGTAATTTCAGTGTATCTTTGTGTGGCTTGGATGGTAAAAGTGCCAGGATCCATTATTTTGATCGGATTGGGAAGGTTTTGTCTCCAGCTGTACTCAAAGGTACAAAAATACATAATCTTTTTTTTCTGTATTAAATAAAAATGCTCATCTGCAAAAATGATTTTAATTTGGATTGAGGATGAGAACAAGAAATGTGTGGCTTCTTTCAACCAGCTGGACAGATCAGAATACAAAAAATTATTTTTAGGAAGGTAGCTACTCAAAATATGGCTGAAAAATACATTTTTTAATGTTAGGAGAGAGGAAGAGAGTAAGTAAAATCATGGTAGTTCAATGAATGTGTTACTTAACTTTTAGGAAGCTTGCTATATTGTTTAGTTTTAAAATCTTTGTTGTTATTGTAATTCTTTTCTTATATAAAAACCCAAAACAACTCCCCCTCTCCCTGCCCCTCCCCCCAAAAAACCCAAACCCTAAACAAAGACCAACAACCTCCAACCCTCCCCTCCCCCCCCCACCAAAACCCAAGAAGCAAAGCTGGTTATTTTCCAAGGTGTGGTGACTGCTCTTTTTTTTCCTGGATGCTATCACATCTCCTCACAGTCATGTTGTCTGTGAAGTGTAGAAAGTTTGATTCTGCAAAATAATTAATGGATTAATCATAAGCTCATTTCAATATAGTAATGCTGAAGGAGGCTTTCGTTTGATATAGCTGCAGAAGGTTGCAGCTTGGTTTTGCATTTGGTTTGAGAAATACTTTATAGCTTCAGAGGTTTTTCTTCTGAATTATTTTGGGAGAAGTGTATTGTTGGATGGCTTTGTCAACATATCGTTCATATATAAGGGATCCAGATAGACTGTGTTAGGAAAAGCTCGGGGAGGAGTGTGTATGAAGGGTTGATTTCTGACTTGGTTTGTTCATTTGAATGGTGTTGGTAATAAGATGCAGTAATTGTTTTTACTTTAAATCACTGAATTTTTCTAGTGCAATTATCTTGTTCTATATCCTACATGATGCTGAAAAGTGGGCCTGTGTTCTCGCCACTTTCTCACCAGGCTAGATTGTAGTCAATTATTTCTTTGTAACTTCTAAAACAGGAGGCATGTATCTTTTTAGAAAAAAAAAAAAAATCTCTTCATGGATGTTGTTCAGACCTTACGGAAATTCTCCACTGGTACATTCTCTTAACTTGGGCATGCTTAAGATCAGATCTGTATGTTGTTAGATAGCATATTAGCATTTACAGATCTCCTATGCTTGACTCTTACATACTGCTAGAGTTCTATGGAACAAAAGATCTTAAACGTGTAAACCTCCATTGAATATTTACTTGTATTTGGATGCCTTTACATCAATGCTAGCTTAAATGAAAGATCTATCTAGCCTAGTATCCTGACAACTTCCAACTATGGATGGCTGGGGAAGAGACAAGCATGTAGCAGTACTTCCCCCATGATACTTTTCCCAGCCTCCGGCAAGCTTTGGCCCTGGGTCTTCTCTATGTTTAGAAGTGCTTGAAAGATTTTTCTTCAACAGATTTGTCTCATTGCTCTCTGCTCTGATGTAAACTTTTAGCATCTGCACAGCTATGTGCCAAAGAGTTCCGAATCTTAATTATGCACTATTGGAAGAGACCTAGCAGTACTTCCCCCATGATACTTTTCCCAGCCTCCGGCAAGCTTTGGCCCTGGGTCTTCTCTATGTTTAGAAGTGCTTGAAAGATTTTTCTTCAACAGATTTGTCTCATTGCTCTCTGCTCTGATGTAAACTTTTAGCATCTGCACAGCTATGTGCCAAAGAGTTCCGAATCTTAATTATGCACTATTGGAAGAGACCGAATAATATAATTCAGCTTTAATTAGCAGCTTTCCAAGTTGCTGTAAAGGTTGTTAACTTATGTAGCTGTTGTTTGTGCGTTTAATTTTTAACTCCACTAGTAAAGAAATTCTGTTAAGATGTGAAAATGGTATCAGTCCTATAACTTCTTTTACTATAGTTTAAAGATTTAACTCTGTTTCAAATAAAATAGGCCACCTAGTAGGATTTCTTCTATGTTGGAAAGAAATGGTTCATGTGCTCTGATGCTGGCTCCTCAACATAGGTTATTTATCAAGTAGCCTTTATTTTGCAATTAGAATTTCTTTTTTTGACTTAAAGTCAAGAGAAAGCTGTTGAAGAGGACAGTTACACTCAGTGGGACAAATTAGTGAATAGCTCTCTTGTAACGGTTCTTTATTATGGTCTTATGTGAATGCAGGAATTAAGCTAGCTCTCCAAAAGTACTCTATTTAATTGAAATTATACTAAAATTAAATATTTTCACAGTGGAAATAACAGGAGAACAGGAAATTATGTTAGCTTACCAGGTTCCGAACTATGATGCAGTGACTTATGCAAATGGATGCTTACTACAACATCCTTCAGTCGGTGCTCCAGCTGCAATACCTAATGCTGAGGGGTGGTTGCTTACTTGGCACCCCAGTCCTTGTATTTCAGCTAAACGGCAAAGGTGAGTTGGAGGAATAAGGCACACGGCTTTCCTCATGACCAGAAGCTGAGAAACCAGCTGTGTGACTCTGAATCGTCTTGTAAAATGTCTTTGCCTATCTAATGAAACCATCGGAGAGTAATGAAAGCTGAAAGAATGAAGGAACCCAGGCCTCTGCTTCCACTCTGCCTTTCTTCCTTTCCTGAAGAGGAGAGCAGTGCTGGGCAGTTGCAGTTTCTCTTTGGTTTCACTTTCTGATATAGCGTAACACTTCTGTTATACTGTGAATGAGAACACCAGAGTAGTTTATGTACAACGTGCATTTATAAAATTATTTCTTAAATCTTTTTAACAAAACCTCTAATCTTTAAATTGGTAACATCTCTTTAGTACGTGTAAATAATTATTACAGATGATTTTTGCAGTATGACTTGCGCTTACTGGAAATTGATTACTATAATGTGTAATTTGATACCTTTCTACATTTAAAAGCACTAACGTGAGCTGTTAAAAATCCATTTTTTGCCAAAATAGGAATACGTAATTCATTCCAAAAATACTGCGGTTAATTTAAATGATACTATCTTAGAGCTGACTATGTTATTCCAACCCAGCACACCAGCACAAATACTGCAGCTATTGTTGTGTAGCTAAATGGGAAAGTTTTGGTAACTTCAGATTTGGAAGAACTGTACTGTAACCAACTTCAGCAAGGGCTTGACTAGCATTGGGCCTATGAAAATCTGCCTGTCTTGGTATGTGAGTCACATACTAGAGGAGGTGATTCATATTAAGAATGACTTCGTGCGATATGCAAAGATTCTTTATGGTCTATACTAATTTTCTTTTAGTGAGGAAAAGTCTCCTCATGAAGTAATTTCTTTTGAGATTTAACATTGGATGGAATGTTCTGCACGGGCTTGAATGTCTGTGTATCCTGTTACATTTATTATCTTGGGTTATATAGCAGCTTGCCAGTTCATTAGTATTTCCTTTCTCAGCAGCAAACTTAATATTTTAAATACCCTGTTGTTTAATATGCAGCTCAGATAAATATGCTAATGACACAGTAGGAATTTGTAAATATTTATGGTAAGTTCTTAAAGATCTGTATTTTAACAGATGTAGGACAAATGTCTTTCAGTATTTCTGAAGAGCGGAAATAGTGTTTAAAGTTCCCAGTTGTCAATGTAAGTGTGTTCCCAGAAAAACCTACGGGAATTGTGGAATTGCTCAACTGCTTCAAAAACCCATAAAAGTTGATGAGATTTTTTTTCCATTGCTGTCAGCTACTCTTTGATTCATTTAAAACCAGATCATTATGTTGTGTGGAGAGGTTAGGGGTGCGCTCAAACTGTTCTTTGCATGCAAGATCTTTCAGCGTATATACTTGATATTCTGTTAACAGCCTCAGCTGCTCCCCCATTGCAAGAACAATGAGTGGCAAGTACGTGTTTGTGCAAGCAGTTCACTTCTGTATTTTTGTTTCAAAAAAAAATCTTTAAAAAAAAATCCAAACCAACAACAACAGCCTAGTGTTGATTCTAGGATTAGATAAGTAGTATCCTAAGTATATTCAAAGGAATGTATGAAGACTACCTATATTAATGCAGTCACTAAGTCTGCTTGAAACTCATTGTGGGCTAAGTTTCTTAAACATTGACTGGATTATTTTATTGCTGCTTTGAATTACAAAGATGAAGAAACAGGCTTGGAGAAATTCTTTGAATTTTGGTCTGAACGTTTGCATGCTGGACGTGGGACTCTTTCTTGGGTGAAGAGAGCTATCAAAAGACTTATCACATTATGATATATATAACAAACTCCCTTGGGAATCAGGCACTGTGCTATTCTACACCACTCCTGAGAATTTACCTGGTTCATGTTGCTCATCCAGTGATACTTCCACCTCAGATCTCGGATAACGTTGTCAAACACACTGTGCAACTATGACAGGATTCCTAAAGTACACAATACAATTGTTTATAGATATTTATAGAAACAAGTAAATACAAATGTAAACAAACAGGTTTGTCTCCATTTAATAAGCTTTTTGGATGTTTGTCATCACCTGTCTAAGGATTTAGTTTCTGTACAACCTTGAATCCTCAATTTGCATTCATTGAACAGGACCAGGATTTCAGATGTATGTCTCTTTTTTTTTTATAGGCCAAACCCATCATACTCATATTCAAATCATTCCATTTGCCGTCTTCTAAAACTTTTCTTAATCTTGAACTCAGTGAAGAAATAGTATCAACTTCCACCCATCCCTCTTCCTGCTTAAGAAATGATAAGGTTCCTAAGACATGACCAGACTCACAATCCCAAGTTTAGGTTATAACAAATCAGCTAATAATTGCTGATTATTTTTAATTTTTTTTTTTTTTTAAACTGGGATGTAGTGAGAAGAGTTTACTATTAAAACATTGATGTAAACTCCAGAAAGCTATGTAGCAGAAAGCATTGCTATGTGGTGCAACGGTAATTGCTTTAGAGCATGGATAAATGTACACTGCTTATGGATAGGAAGAATTTTATTCATCAGTATTTTGAAATGGGTTTCTGGAGGGAAGAAGGAATTGGGTCAGTTTCACTGGACTTGGAATGTATTTATATATGATGATTCAGCTTCAAGCCAGTGAGCTCATCTAAAACTAGGACTTACTCAGATTCATAACACTTCCAAAATATTGTGGGTAGGACAGGATGGGTCATTCTGCTGCCTGGATTTTTAATACTTGGTCAAGTCTCCCGATGACAGTTGCTATGTTTAATTGGTGTTTTGCCACTGAGTTCTTCTAATTCTTCTAATCTGTCTCTCATATATATATA
>NW_009217619.1:0-236 GCF_000690835.1 Fulmarus glacialis
TCAGAGGGACAGGGCATGAGGGCTGTCTTCTCCCAGGGGTGGCTGCAAGAGTGTGAAGCTGGGTGTGCAACCGCAGTGCCCAGGGCCAGTGTCGTCGTGGGACCTCTCTCAAACATCTTGGAAAGGCCAGAGCGGTCAGGGATGTTCCTGCAGAAAAGGCAGAAATCAAACCCACCTTCAAGAAGGGCAAGAAGAAGGACTGGGGGAATTACAGGCTGCTCAGCATCATTTCAGGC
>NW_009217620.1:0-5306 GCF_000690835.1 Fulmarus glacialis
GGTCGAGGGGGGGGACGCGCCGTCCCGGAGCCTTCCCGAGGCCGCGCTCGAGCTCACCCGTTGCTGAACGCACACGGGAGCATGGCTTCATTGTGGCATTGTGGAAAGGAAGGGAGCTCCCCTGACCGAAGCCCCTGCGCTGGGGCAGAATGCATCGAGGACTCGTAGCCCATCTCTCGGAGGTGTTTGCTTCGTCCCGCGTGAGGGCTTCCAGTGGAGAAGTAACGGCGTGGCAATGGTTTCTTGCTTTGCCACCTTCGGAAAGCATCCCCTTGTACCTCACCTGACTTTCCTCAGCGCAAATGCAGCCAACTGCTTGCCCTACACAGGGAACATGGAAAATGTTTGTTGACTGTTCCCTGTAGCTCCTCTTGCCTGTATTAGGGTAAACACATTCATTTTCTTCAACTCTTTCTTCCTAGGTCACATTCTCTAGATGGCTTCCTGATCGTTTTACTTCCTGTGGCTTTTCAAGATTTTGTTTAGAGGGTAGTATCTCAAAAAAAAATGAGGCATTTCAAGTGCAGCACTGAATGTACATTATGAAGATGTGTCCTTTCTCTATTATGACTATTAATATAGGGAAATAGAACCCGAGGACTACAATATGACCCCTCTGTAGGGCCTGTGGCTATGTTTGTTTCTCTGTATTATCCAGTAAAATACTGTGAAGGTCTACTTGATAAGTGAAAATATCTCACCTGCAGTTTTGCGTGGCACTGTGATTTAATGAAAGAAACATTGATGAATCTTTTTAGTGGGAATACATAAACTTGCATTCCCTTTCCGTAGCTGTATTCATTTTCTTATTATCTGTGTTATTTTAATCTGCTGTGAAGTGCATGAAGACTTAACACCAGAATTTAAAACTATTCGTGTGTATACCTGGAGATGAATTTATTGGAGCAGTTAAGTGCACTGTAGCAGTAGTGCACTGTAGCAGTAGATGTGTGTATCAGTAAAGCTGCAGCAGTCACTTGTTCTAACAACTACTCTGAAAATCAAAGTCTTCCTGGACTTTCAAGTTAGATTCTGACTCACTCTTTACTGCTTCTGAATTAGGCACATGAAGATGAAAGGTGCTGTACTTGTTTTTCTGCTGAGACTGTAAAAAGTGAAAATTAGAAGATTACTTAATGCATTTGGTCAGAATTGTTAGGTACAAGCATCTCTTGTTTTGTATGCAGCTCACTAATACCACTTTCTGTTGTGTGGAGGTGTCACTGTATAACCTCTGAACTCCTGAAACTTGAAGGAAATCTGCAAATGTGTCCAAATCAGCTAGGATTTCCCATCTCCTTTTTTGTTTTTTAATCTTTTTTTTTGTCTAAAAGTGATTTTAAACTCTGCTCCTTTCTGAGAAAAAAGTAGTAAGAAGGTCTATGCCCTGACTTTCTCATATTACTTTGTAGCCCTCTGGATTTAGAGCAGTGTTCCCTCAAAGTGCTGGAGCCAGAAGGAAGTCCCAGCTGGAGCCTCCTGAAACTACTGGGAGATCGGGGTTGCACTGTGGTGGAGCTTGTGGAGTTCTTGCAGGCCCTGGAGCATACAGAGGCTCTCCAGTGTCTCAGCCGTTCAGGTCAGTTCTGGTTTGTGCTTTCACAGCAACTGTATGTTTTACACTGGAAACACTGAAGTAATTGTTTTCTACAGTAAGTAAAAACATCTTCAGTGTTTGAATTCTAGTAATTGGTATTCATATGATTACCATAGTAGTTGGCTCATATGACTCTGAGATGAAAAGTAAGCCAAGTAGATAAGCAGGCTTAATGCAGTATTGTTGTAGACTTGGACTTGGCTGCATGGATATGACAGGTGCTGTCATTCCCTCTGCTGACTTGGGTTCTGTATCAAACTATGCCTTTCAGAGATGCTTATAGAACTGAAATGGTTGAGTTAGAAAGACAAGTAGTGTTGCCAGCCCTCTGGTCGGGCTACAGGTTTCGTTAACTGCATTTCATAGCTTACCCAAATTGAAGGGGAAGGGTCCAATTACTGCCAGTTCTGGTGCATCTTGGATCCAGCCCAACTTGCTGATTGGACAGAAAACCAAGACTAACTTAGGAGAGAACTAGATTATTTTTTGCTAACACATTCAGCTTGCTTCTTCACAAAAAGTCTAGGAAGTTGGGCAACGCAAGGGAATGCACCGGTAAGACCATGTAGACCAAGTGCTTCTTGCTACAGTACAAAACCAGGGCCCTTTTTCATGTCCTCCTCCTTCAGGAGGTGGTGAAATTCAGCCTACTAAGAAGTTGCAAAAGCTTCTCTTCAGAGCGGGGAGTGGAAATGAGGCTAGCAAGCTCCTTGCCATAGTGATAGCTGTCCTATTCTTTGGACAGTGTGAGAAGAGAATGGGGCTGAGAACCATTGTTAAGAAAACCTTGGAATTTTTCAAGTAAATTATAGTAATGCTTTGCAGCCGTTTCATCTAGTTAAGGCTGCTGTTTACTGTACTAGGACCGTGGTGTGTTGAATGAGGTGTGATTGAGTTACATGATAGCTTAGTCTAGAGGAAGCATGCCACTGTAAGCTTGGCAGAGAGATGGGAATTGGTGTTATATCAGTGTGAGTGGGTTGTGCTCATAGGGGCGAGAGTTGAGGTGGAGGCATAGACGGTAGTATGCTGTCCTGCACTATGAATGCTTGTTCCCTTTTATTGTTCTCCATATGGTGGTTACTGGGGGAGTACTGAAAACAGGAATGGTCCTGGTTCACATTTGTACTGCAGAGTGCCTGCACCGAGCCGAAATGTTGTGCTTGCTTTATCTGTGATCATCTCAAGTATCACCACCGTTGAATTGAGGATTTTTGTGCAGCGGTCAGTCAAGTTACATTTTGAAATATGTAATAAAGACTAAATCCTGGGTAAAACAGAAACTTGTTACATAGCAGAATTGTGAGATAATGGTATCAATTAGGGAACTGGATAGACAGCTAAGATATCCTTGTATTGAGGAGAACAAGCCAATAAGTAGACTTTTGTCAAGACCCCTTGGAACTGCAGAGATAGTCTTGTTATAAATGAATCTCTTGCAGAACAGTATGATCTGTGATAGAATGGATTCAGCCTCCTCTAAGAAGGACTGGGTAGCTTCATAGAGACTGAGAAACTGGAACCAAGATAAACCAAAGCAAAGGGTATTTGAAGAAAGTTTAGGTCAAAAAGAATTTTAAACTATTTAAAAAGAAGTGGTAGGCCTTGATATTTGCAGTGAGTTTATTTAAATGTTCAGGGGTGGTTGATGCTTGAAGTCAAAGCACAAATTCGTAACTGCCCATTTCTTCTAATACACCAAAAAGAGTTTAAGTGTTGCTCAAGTTCCTTTAGGAATGGGATTGTTTAATGTAAGACCTCTATAGCTGTCATACTGGTTTGTTAAACTGTTTTCTACCAGCTTAGTTGATGCAGTTAAAAAGACACAAACCTTTGTGAGCCTATGAGTGTACTGGTTAATGAGTATGCAGTTTTGATGCTGCATAGTGGTCTGTTTTAGCAGTGACATTACCTCAGTACCTTTACAGCAGAGATGTATTGTTCCCAGCTGGGACATCGCTTTGTTTGCAGCAATATAAAGGATCTCTTGGAGAATCATAGACTCCCAGAAGCAAGTTCCAGGACTTGTTTCTCAGAGCTTAGAGACTTGCCTGTCACATTGCATTAAGTCCATAGAAAATCTTCGTCCCATAAAGACACAAAATAGTAGTGATAATAACTTTAAAGCTGCTTCTTTTTGGTAGTGAGAAAGCCTAGGCATCTTGTTCCTTGGGTCACTTCTCTGTCCCTTTTCTTCCCTTTTTTTATCTTGTCATGTTGTGAACTTGCTGGAAATGAATGGAATGCAAAGAGCTTTCTCCGAGGCTAAGAAAGAAAAAAGACTTAAAACTCAATTGTGACAGTCTAGTCCTTGTGCAACCTCATTGAGTTGTGGTGATTGAAAAAAGAGCAAAGAGGTGGTTTTCCCTGCAGGCAGGTCTCTTACTGCAGCAGTTTAGGCTGTGAGTAATTGAGGCCAAGTTTCCAGAAGTGACTGAAAATGTTTACCAGTGTGTAGGTTAAGAACGTAACAGTTAGGTTATAATTAAGATCATGAGTACTTAATTTGCACTGCATGTTTCAAAGTCTGGTAACCATAAATGTCAGTTTGCCATCCTCGATTTTCCAAGGAAAATCGAAGAAGTATTTGTGTATCTTTGTGATCATTCAGAAAATTGAGCGAGAAGATTTTTTTTTTGACCCATTAAATTCTGTGATGTTTGCAGGAAGTAGCTGTATAGTGCTGAATGAATTGCAGGAAAATAAATGAAGCTGTGAAGAAATTATGAATCAGATTTCTTAGAACTTGTTTGTAATACTTCCAAGGAAAATACTTTAGTATTGCAAAATACTAATCTTTCAGGGAATTTGTTTTTCTCAACTGCTTTCGTAAGAGATGTTAGTGATGCAAATCAGGAGAGATTAAAAAAAAAAAGTCAAAGTCTTTGGAAAGAGCAAGTTGTCTTAATTTTTCTGTCCTTTAAATTGAAAAAATACAATTCCTCTTTGTCTGGGTTAATGTTAGGTGATTGTGATGCTCAAAAACTGTACTTAACACACTCCCTTTAACTATGAAAAACAGCGGAGCAAGTGTTAAATGAGGAACTGAGATAGCGATCTTCAGGGCTAGGGTGTAGAGGGAAGTGATTTTAGAGAAAGAAAGTCAGGGAATTTTCAAGTCCTGCAGCTACTTTAGAGTAGCTGCCTGTGTGATCAGCTATCAGAATAAGACTGTGTGTGGAGGAAGTTAATATAGTCTGCTAGACAAAGATTATATGATTTCCAAATGTCGTATAATCTCTGTTTCAGTCTGTTGACCACATGGGTTTCTGCTCAGGTTTCAGCCTATTGATCAAATTATTATGGTTTCTTTCCTCAAACATTCTCTGTTAGGAAAAAGTTCTGATGTGTGGCTAAGCCATTAAACACATGAGGGGAAAAAAAGCAGACAAAAAGAAAACTCCTGGCAGAGCGTAATAAGAAGGCTTGGAGGAAATTATAATCTTGAGTCTTGTACTGGGATATTTGCAATCTCTTTGCAGCTTTTTTTTTTTCCACACAGCTTCTGGTTTGCTCTATAATATTCTGTAATATTATTCCCCGAGCAATCTGGAATACTGCTTCTGTACTACACTTTCCTAGAATCATAGAATCATAGAATGGTTTGGGTTGGAAGGAACCTTAAAGATCATTTAGTTCCAACCCCCCTGCCATGGGCAGGGGCACCTTCCACTAGACCAAACTGCTCGAAGCCCCGTCCAACCTCGCG
>NW_009217620.1:5756-10086 GCF_000690835.1 Fulmarus glacialis
GGCTACAGGTGCACATTGCCAGGTCATGTTGAGCTTCTCATCAACCAACACCCCCAAGTCCTTCTCCTCAGGGCCGTTCTCAATCCATTCTCTGCCCAGCCTGTACTTGTGCTTGGGAGTGCCCCAACCCATGTGCAGGGCCTTGCACTTGGCCTTGTTGAACTTCATGAGGTTTGCACGGGCCCACCTCTCAAGCCTGTCAAGATCCCTCTGGATGGCTTCCCTTCCCTCCAGCGTGTCGACCGCACCACACAGCTTGGTGTTGTCAGCAAACTTGCTGAGGGTGCACTCAATCCCACTGTCCGTGTTGCCGACAAAGATGTTAAACAGCGCCAGTCCCAATATGACCCCTGAGGAATGCCACTCGTCACTGGTCTCCACTTGGACATCGAGCCGTTGACCACAACTCTTTGAGTGTGACCATCCAGCCAATTCCTTATCCACCATATGGTCCATCCATCAAATCCACGTCTCTCTGACTTAGAGATAAGGATGTCATGCGGGACAGTGTCAAATGCTTTGCACAAGTCCTGGTAGATGACATCCAGCTGCAATGTGTTTTCATTAAACTATAAAGAAGGAACTACTTTCTCCCAAAACAGGGAAATAAGAACTGACTCTAAAAAAAATTAAATTTTTAGTATGTATACCTATTTTGTATCTGATTGTTCATTTCTGAGAGTAATGAAACGGTGATGAAGTGGCCCTGTACTGTTCACTATTTCTGTGCTTTTGCTGTAACTAGTTGTTCAGGGTCTAGCTAGGACAGAGTTAATTTTCTTCATAGCAGCTCATATAGTGCTGTGTTTTAGATTTTTGGCCAAATCAGTACTGATAATACCAATGTTCTAGCTTTTGCTGAACAGTGTTTGCACAGCATCAAAGCCTTCTCTGTTTCTCCCTCTGCCCCCCCAGTGAATAGATTGGGGGTGTGCAATAGTCTGGGAGAGGACACAATCGGGCACATGACCCAAACTAAACGAAGAGAAACTCCATACCATATAACATCATGCTCAGCCATAAAAGGGAAAAGACCGAGTTTTGGAGAAGCTAGCCGTCTTTTGCTTGGGAACTGGCTGGGCATCGGTCTACCCACGGGAGGTGGTGAGCTCTTGCCTTTGCGTCACTTGTTTTGTTTTGTTTTCTTCCCTATTCTTCCACTCATCCTTCACTTATTAAACAATTTTTTTTTGTTTGTTCGTTTTATTTTGACCTCCAAGTTTTCTTGTTTTTATTCTTCCTTTCCCTCTTCCCCCATCCCACTTGGGGTGGGGGACTGTGTGGTGCTTATCTGCCCACCAGGTTAACCCACAGCTCTAGTATTGTAGCAGCTAGTCGTTAATGTGTAGTATTCCTTGTGGTCCCACTGGGGTTGTTAAATGCATTTTACCATCCATAGCAAATAATGCTTTAAACTAATGATTTTTGATGGCTTATCAGCTCAGTGTTGCTGAACACCTTGGTGATAGATCCATGTGTTTTTTGACAGCAATGTGAGGTTAAACTTTCTGTTCTGCAGTTGATCCGCCTCCCCGATGACCTTGGTTATACCAGTGGATCTGTGTTTGGGGTCATGCTGTAACTAGATCTCTGGAATGGTCTAGGTTAAGAAAACAACTGGATCGTATCAGACTGGTGTCAGAATTTCACTCACGCTATTTCCTGGCAGTTAAAATTGAAGTGGAAAATTTTACCTTGCAGACTGGCAAAAGAAAACCCCAGCCCTGTGTTCTACAGGAGTCAAAGGCATAAAGCTGAAACCAATGTTTCAGCTGATAAGGTTGCATGAGGAATAGTAGAAAAACGCACTCTGTTGTACTTAAACTAACTCTTACTGTTTTGATCCATCCCTCAGGCTGTGGGATCTTAATCTGAAGATTAACAATCTTAATCTGAAGATTAATCTTAATCTGAAGATTAACAACTCGAAGTTGTTGGGAGTGAGCAAACTTGTAACACTGAGAATACCTTTCCCAGAAGGGATCTGTGATGCCATTGGAAATATTATTTGCTGTAGTGAGTAGAGAGCAAGAGGGATTGAAGTATCCTAAAATTAAAATCTCTGAATGATCTACTTTAAATCTTCAAAAAACTCTGTAGAGTACTTATCAATTTAAGCATGGATTTTGTGTAATGGAAAACAATTTTGAATGTTTTAAAGTCATATAACTCATTGGAACTGCGTGTATACACAGTACAAACAAATTAATTTCAAGTATATTTAATGACGGAAACTTCCTTTGCTCAAAGGACAATTTAAATGCTAATTTAAATTGTGGAATTGTATTTCTTAATAACTTTCCTATGTGTAAATTCTTTTTTAAAGGTATAAAGATTGTTGTACAGCCAGATTCTCAAGCAGTGCTCTCTGGTCAGGTCGTCAAGCTGTGTTGTTGGGCAACAGGACACCCATTTGTGCATTACCAGTGGTTCAAACAGGAAAAAGAGGTAATAATTGGTACAGAATATAGGGGTTTTTAAGTGGTGAAAATAATAGGTAATGATTTTGGCTGATACTTTTTTTTTTTTAAAGACTGTTACTGTTATTTACAAGGAGAGAAGATTGGTATATATACTAATAAAAATAGAAGTTTAAGAAATGCTGCATGATTACCCTACCAATGTGCTAAAATAATGAAGTGGTTCCTTATATTCAGACCACTTCATCCTTGGAGGTTAATCTTGGAATGTGACAGTAAGGATTGTTTAGTCCTTACTAGTAAGGACTAGTTTAGTTGTCTCTTAGCCTACCAAGAAGTTTAACACAGGCTACTGAGAAACTGCCACACTGGAACAAATGCCAATCACTGTTGGTCTTGGACAGATGGAAACTGGTTTCCTAAGAATGAACAGTTGAAGGCCTGAATTCGGTGGTGCCACAGACTTGTTCAATAAAATACTGGAATGCATGTGAGCTAGTGTCTCTGGAATTTGAATGGCAGCACTTATGCCCATGTTTCTGGTCCAGGTTATCTTTCTAGAAGATGAATGCACTTTTTTTTCTTAATGTTATTTTATTGTAAGTACTATTTTTAAAAATGCAGTAAGTTTATGGTATTTTAAATTGCTGTTAGGACTTAAATTTTTAACTCATTTTTTACACCTTTCTAAAAGTTTATCTAGATCATCCAAAATACGGCTTAAAAAATACGATTACAATAATTTCCTGCTCATTACAGTTAAAATATAGATGTAGTAAAAAATTATTTTTCTGTGAACGAATGTTACAGTTTCGTGGTCATAGTTGAATATATTTTAAGATTAGAGCTGAATGTAATACACATGTGCGTTGGAGTAGTGCTTAAGAAATTATTCCAAGTTATTTGTGGAGAAAGGTAAAAATTATTAATTTCAGGAAGAGCTTTTCAACTGGCTTAAAAGCTCAGAATTGTCTTAAGTACAGGCATATGAATTATTCTTGGAAGAAAGTCTGTCTCTGAGCTACTAAATACATAGAACAAGACTTTCTCATCCAAAAGTTTCAAGTAAATGAAGGAGTTGAGGCTGGTGTTATGGACATTGAAATAAATATTCTGATGTTGGATCCTGGCTTAGATTAAATCAATCTAAATTTAAATACTTCTTGGTTCATCTGTAATTCAGGTTCCCCATGGTAATTCTCCAGAGCTGGTTTTGAATCCAGTGAATGTAAACGATTCTGGCTTTTACATCTGTCGAGTGAACAGTGAATCTTCCTTTGTATTCAGTCGGTGGGCACGACTTGAAGTTTGTGATCTCCAGGGTACATCTCATGGTGAGTGGCAAAAACATTGTCTTCTGAAAGTCTGTCTTCCCACTTGTTAGAGGAACTTGGGTCCCCGTTGCTGCCTTGCACAGATGTGAAAGAGGGCTGATTAAAAATGCGGTATCTGATTATTGGGCTCTTGTGCTGGTCACAAAAGTAGAAGAGAAATAAAGTTCCACAATGGTGGGTAGGAATAGATAGATGGAAAACATACACAGTCTCAGATCCTTTTAATTCTTAGAGGATCCTTGGACCAGAAAAGCAGTTCTTTAACTCTCTTGTTGTTTACCTGTTTACCTCTTCTTGTAACTTGCTAGTGACTGGACACACACGTTCTTTTCTGAATGTCTGCCCCATGGGCTCTGGCCTAATAGTCAGGACTGTTTGCTCCCTCTTCATCTGTGTGCTGGCAGCCTGAGAAGAAACGTATTTGGGTAAAGGAGAATCGAATGAGATTCTCTGCCTTCCTAGGAAGAATGTTCTCTGCCTTACCTAGAAGGTCAGAACAGTAAACTACAGAAGAATACATGCATGCTGGAGGCCTGGACGCTTTAGAAAACGTAGATACTGTGGAATGGAAAGAGT
>NW_009217620.1:10117-44983 GCF_000690835.1 Fulmarus glacialis
GCACTCTGAGGAAACAGGACTGAGGTCTCGAATAAGGTTTGGCAGGTAGCAAAGTGACAGATCTCCCTTCCAGTCACTTTTTCAGATCATAATAGGCTATCACAATCTTAGACATGTACCAGCCAGGAAAGATAAATTGGTCAAAGCCCAGCATATTCTTTCTTTGCCAGAACACCTGGGGAAATGAGAGAGAGGCTGGGGCTCCGTGGATATGTCTGTGGCAGAATGTATGTTTGCTAATGCAGTCTTTTCAACTTCATATAACCAACCCAGAAAATAGTGAATACATGCCAACAATTTACTGAAATAAACTATGAGAGGAAGAAACACGTGAGTTAAACTGAGCCTTTTTGGTGTGAATTGCATCTTCATGGGTTTTGTAACTGGTCAGCTAACAGTCAAATGTGTGTTACCTGCATAATAAAACCCGTAGTAATTCACCTGTACCAATGTAAGTTCGTATGAATTTATGGCACTGGCTTGAAGATACCTCTGCTTCAGTGATTGGTTAATCTCCTATCTGCAGCATACATGAAATATGGAAGTGGAAGAAGTGTGAGGAGAATGGAAAAATAGCAGAAAGCAAATAAGACGAAATAACTGTCTACTCAACAGTATTCAGCTAGTACTGGAATTTGTTAGTAGAGCATAAAGAAAATCTTGGAAATTTACTTCTTGGATCTAGTATATTAATACTGTGCATTTATTTCTAGTTTCTGAGGTTGCTGGAGTGGCGTCTTCTTGTTTTCTGGTGTGGATAGGTTTTTCTGGGGTGGGTTTTTTTGTGTTGTTTTTTTTTTTTTAACAGAATAGTCAGTTGCATTAAATAGGCATTGACTCATTGGCACTAAGTCTACCCTTTATAAACTTTCTAACTAAATAGACTGGACTTGCTTGCTGTTGGCCTAAAGATGAGTGAGATGGAAATCAACTGCACTGTCTTCAGCCTGTGAAGAGTATTTATTTTGTCGTATGTCACGAGTCAAAGGTGTTTTCCGCTTGCATCTCACGTATAAAAATTATTCATGTCAGGAAAAGAGATAGAGAGAACTGATCTTCCAGTAAAAGATCAAAGGCTATTGCAATGTCATTTGAGGTGACCTTTTCACATCTTAATCTCGAACATATTCTCGGTCCCTTATCTAAGCGATGATTTCTTCTGCTTTTCCTTTGCTCCTACTTCAGGTTCTATTCAGTTAGAAACCTGCAGTTTTAGATCTTTCTAAAGGTTACACCAGGAAGCTGAGATGAATAAGCTTGTAATGACTACTTTAAAAAAAAAAAAATCTGAGAAAAACAGACATTTCTATATGGGAACATGTCAGTGGCTGATGTTTGTTAAGTGTTTTTAGCTTTGGGCTTTTTTAAAATATTTACCATAAGGTTTGATGCTCAGTTTAGCATGAGAAGAATAGGGATATGCTAAAACTAACTGATTTTCAGTTTTAAATTCTTATTCCTGTGTCCACACTTGCACACAAGATGGATCCTCAGTCCATCCTTCAGTAGCCACTCTGTGTACTTCGCACCTTTCTCTAGAGCCTTTGTAATCCTGCAGGCAGGAATAAATCATAGAATCATAGAATCATTAAGGTTGGAAAAGACCTCTAAGATCATCGAGTCCAACCATCAACCCAACCCCACCGTGCCCACTAAACCATTTCCCTAAGCGCCTCATCTACACATCTTTTAAATACCTCCAGGGATGGTGACTCCACCACTTCCCTGGGCAGCCTGTTCCAAGGCCTGGCCACTCTTTCAGTAAAGAGATTTTTCCTAATGTCCCGTCCAAATCTCCCTTGGCGCAACTTGAGGCCATTTCCTCTCGTCCTTGTTACTTGGCAGAAGAGACCAGCACCCACCTCGCTACAACCTCCTTTCAGGTAGTTGTAGAGCGCGATGAGGTCTCCCCTCAGCCTCTTCTTCTCCAGGCTAAAGAGTCCCAGTTCCCTCAGCCGCTCCTCATCAGACTTGTGCTCCAGGCCCTTCACCAGCTTCGTTGCCCTTCTCTGGACACGCTCCGGTACCTCAATGTCCTGCTTGTAGTGAGGGGCCCAAAACTGAACACAGGATTCGAGGTGCGGCCCCACCAGGGCCGAGTACAGGGGCACGATCACCTCCCTGCTCCTGCTGGCCACACTATTTCTGATACAGGCCAGGATGCCATTGGCCTTCTTGGCCACCTGGGCACACTGCCGGCTCATGTTCAGCCGGCTGTCAGTCAGCACCCCCAGGTCCTTAATAATGCAAAGAGGGCTTTTTTCCTTTTTTTTTTGCTTCTGGGGTATATTTAATGTGCATTCCTTTTTATTTTTCAACTGAAGAACTGGAAAGCCGTTGCTACTCTTAAAGGACAAGTAACTTAATTTCATTGCTATTAAAACAGTCTGTTGTAGTTACAGGAAGATGTGGCCATATGTTGTCAATTCTTGTTAATCTATATGCGGTTAGATTGTCTCACCCTTTCTTTTCTTTTTTCTTCCTTTCTTTTTTTTTTTTTTAAGGGAGCTTAATTGGTTTGCCTGAAAACAAGTTGCGCATTTGTATTCAGCCTCAGTCACAAAACCTGACAGTGGGGGATGCTTTAGTACTAGAATGTGGAGCTGTTGGAAACCCAATTCCTCATTACCAATGGTTCAGAAATGGATTTCCCGTGGCAAATGGGAGCAAAAATGTCTACATGGTAAGTTACTGTGAAGTGCCAGCCTTGGGGGGCTAATGCGTAACCACCTTTAACTTACCAAATAAAGCTTCCTTGAAGAAAATAACTTTTTCATAGCCTTGATAACCTCTTATGGAAGTACTCGCTATAAGTTGTTCTCCTGTTCTGTAACTGGCCTGTACTGTTCTGAGGCTCTCGGGTGCATAATTTTAACCCTGAACATGTTTCAAGTGGTAGTCATGGGATGTAAGGCTATAGTGTATTTTGGATTAGTGTGACACATTGACATAACAAAGATTAAGTATCAGTAAAAGTGAAAACTGCTCTTTCTATCTTGCGCTGCAAAGCACACTGATTTGTACGAGCTGTTGCATTCAGTGCTTAATGCATCTCAAGCCTGTGAGGTAGATTTGCATTCTGTCTTCAATTCTTGAAAGCATTTCTAGAACACGCATGTTGTCCATGAATAAGGGTATCAGCAGCTTTTGGATTTGGTTAGGCTTTGCTTTTAGTGTTCACTCCTTCTTGCATGTGGGCTTAAATGAAACCGATACCGGTATTCTTCTGGGGTCTGGATGGATGACGGTGATGATGCTTGCGTAGGTAACTTATGTGGATGTGGAACATCAAGGGACATATTGGTGTCACGTATTCAATGACCGGGAAGATCAAGACAGCAAGAAGATAGAAGTCGTTATAGGTAAGGAGTTTTTCTGTTTCATATAGGTCAGCTGATTTATCAATTTCTTCCCTATCATTAGAATTTGGTTTTGAAGCTTTCGGTATTAAGCCAAGCACATGCCTTCTGTATTTTTAGTTATCCATTTGTTAAAATAGCTGTGCTTGCTTGCAGCAAATGGAATTTTAGAGCTTTATCAGTTATAAAGTGCTTTGGGTTTTTGTGGTAACCAGCATAGAAATGCTACCACTTTTTGGCATTGCTAGCATGTACATGGCTTGTCAGCAGATTGCAAGCTGATTTCTTCATGTTTTTTGACAACTAAAAACAGTTTGTTGGTGATATGAACTGTGTTACACTGAGTCCTTCAGTTAGATTATTCATAGCAAGCAGAGTAAATGAATGTGACACGGTTTAGTGTGTGTGCATGTATTTGGAGTAAACTAAAGAGAAGATCTGTTTGTATAGCCTCCAGATCTATCTGGGAATACTATTGTGTAATTTGTATGAAACGTTCTTTCCTATCCTAAGAAATATTCTAGTTTAGTACTCCTGAGTTTTAGTAATAATTACTATACAGTGTTGTGGTCAGTGCTGATTTATACTGCTGTAAAATGAGCCAGATTGCAGAGAAGCTTGGAAGTGACCTTTGTCTTCCACTTTGTGTGCCAACTCTCATAACTGAGAGCAATTGTCTTCCAATTTTCCCCTCCCTCCCTTAAAGCACAAGAAAGGAAAGCTATGGCAGTGGAGTGCACAGAAGGTAAAGTAAATCTTTAGTTGTGAATCAATTTTTAAAAATTAATGATGGGGATGACAGATTGTTAAGTGTGTTGCTGAAAAGCATGTGTGGGTTAAGAGCTTCAGTCTACTTTAAAGCACTGATGTGTGATGCAACGTTCCTTCTGCACATGCTTCTCTCTTCTTTGCCTTGATACCATGATCTAGAGCACACAGGAGAAAAACCAAGCTACTTTCTTCTGTAGTATTCAAAGTTGATTTATTTTTGCACTGGTTTTGTGTCCTGTGCTTACAGTTTCTAGTGAAATGTAAAGATCTTGAGATTTCTTTGGGTGGGTTCAGGAGGTAACATCCTTGCAAGAAAAGCTGAAGATGTTCGGGAACCTGGGTGACCTTAGAGAGCTGGATAGAGCTAGTTCCACTTTCAGCTCTGTGTATGGAAGAGGTGTTTCCAGCAACCTTATGAGCATGATTTCTGTTCTCCTTTGCATTGCTGCAATGGGGAGGAAGAAGCATATTGTGACCTTTAATGTTGATACCATTCCTTGATTACTGAGCATCTCAAAGTCTGTAATCTCTACATCATAGGGAATCATATATAAAGATGTAAGGCTGCTTACAGCAGCCACTGCCCAGCTTACCTACCAACAATGAAAAAAACAAATGTGTTTGCAAACTACAATAAATGGCTCTCTACCCTGTTTTTTCATAGAATCATAGAATTTTCTTGGGATTAAACTGCTCTGCAGCATTTCTTGTTTAACCAGAGCTGATGCTCCCTTTTAGCTCTTTTGTTAAAGGTTTAGCATTGTGAGGGGATTGTGTATTGTCACTCACTGGAACATACAAGTGATACACATTTTGGTGTCAGCCACTTCCACAGCATAGCTTCTGAGACTGATCATCTCTTTGAGCCTTCACATCTTTTCTGGCTTGGAGGTGTCTGCATTGCCTGATGGAGTGCTATGCAGAAGCCTCCTACTTACCTGTAATTCAACTACCCTTTGAAGCAGAAGTAACCACTGTATTATCTGTGGGGGTCTACACCCAAACTACAGTTTGCTTGGATGCAACATCATTCTGCTACTAAGCCACATTAACACCTACAGTGGTATCACCTCAGGTCGCTACAGTCTCCCACGTGGATACATGAGCCTGCTTTTGTGGCTTAAGACATCTGCCTAGGGCTCCACTGCATGGAGGAGGCCTGCTCTAAGAGACCTCTGCTGCTCCAGATAAATTATTTTTCTTTTCCCTAGTTTCCAGTGTTCTCAGAATTATTAGGTGAAACCTATGGTAGCTTAGAATGTTTGAAAATTGTATCTGAAGTCTTTCTGAATACACATGGCTTTACAAAGTAAGATTTCTTGCTCAGGATGTTGCTTATTCAGCAGCCCTTCAAACATCTATTTTTCAAATGGGTGATTCTGACATCTTGCTCCTTACTCATTCAAACTGCTTGCATGCTTGTGGGATTGAGGCATCGTATGTGTTTCTCCCTTTGTTTTGAGATCTACTATATTTTAATGCTGTGTCTAGCATAGCTTAGTATATTGATGTAGGATTTTCTCTTCTCTGTGTGTGGAATAAACATGAAAGGTTAGATATACAGAAATGCAAAGCCAAAAGTATTTTAGAAAGGTGGTTTGTTTTCTGACATTCGGCTTCTATTAATAATGGCATGACACTTAATTATATTTTTCTTAATAAAAAATGTATTTTTTGCTTCTTGTTTAAACTATGATTGTATTGGTGTACTTCTTCACAGAAGATCTAAGTGATCTTCAAAAACCAGGTAAGTGATAAGTTTTGAAAAACTTTAATTTCGCATCTTCATTTTATGTTACAAATCACTGAAGCCCAGCTGGGTTACAGTATATAGTTTACATTATTTGGATGCATTTATAACTGGGGATTTAATAGGGGCGGATATCACGTTAAGAGCAGCACAACCCATCTGGTTCCAATATATTAACTTGAAGAATATAGTGAATCATAGGGTTGCTGTTATCTTTGTAAAATCACACAAAGCTGCTCTTTTATACTGCATGTATACTTCTACAAATACAGAAGGAATTATCTTTTGCTTTCTTGTCTGTGGCTTCTTTGGACTCTAAGTTTTAGTATGTTGCTGCTTTTTCAGATGATTAAGGCGAAAAAGATACAGGGTGTCGGGCTATCACGCATGATTCGTTGAATTGGTATATTTCTTAAATTCATGTTGGAGTGAGCTAATGTGATTTGAAGCCTGTTTGATGTTTATTATAGAAACGTAGATCTGGAATAGTACTCCATAACGGATTATCCCTGATACAGTGTTCCCAAAATCTCAAATCACAAAAGTCATATAATTTCCTGGGTTAGACAACAAAGATATGTTTACTTTTGCCAAGACTTAGTTTTAGCCACTGAAGTGGTGCTGTCATGATACAGAACGTGTTATCCAAAGTGTACGCCTTTGGCATATCGCTTACCTGCTCCTCTTGGCGGAGCATTGGCTCTACCATCCCTCTGTGAAGTACAAATTAAATGAATTTTCACATACAAATGGTCATAAAATAAGCATCCCTTGCATGTCTGCATTTCATTTGGAGAGGATGAACTGTTTCAGGTATTACTGAAAATGCTGATGTGCAGTTTGTGAGATTCAAGATTATACTGTAAGCATCTGTTATTTCTTAATTTGTAGAACTAGCTATTCATATCCTATTAGGCTATGTTTGCTGGAAGAGGGTGGAGGAAATCAGGTAAACAACAATAACACAACACCCCAAAGCCCGCATTTCATTTGGAGAGGATGAACTGTTTCAGGTATTACTGAAAATGCTGATGTGCAGTTTGTGAGATTCAAGATTATACTGTAAGCATCTGTTATTTCTTAATTTGTAGAACTAGCTATTCATATCCTATTAGGCTATGTTTGCTGGAAGAGGGTGGAGGAAATCAGGTAAACAACAATAACACAACACCCCAAAGCCCCACCAAAAAAAAAAAAGAGTACTTTTTTTGTCTTAAACTAGTAAGTTACTAGGGAAAGCAGTACCAATAGACTACGGCTGTATGGAACATGGGGTTTGTTTTCTGACATTGGCAACTATGACTGTAGTTACTGACAATCTGCTCTTTTAATTTATTTCAAGCAGACCTACAAGAACAATCGAATCACAGGCCTGTTGGTAAGTAGCTTTGTAGCTGTGATGAATGTATGTATTTCATATCTAGGAAATAGATTTTATTTCTGAATATTGCTTCTCCTGCCACTGCTAGTGAAATAACTGTAGTACGTGTAAATAGCTGCAGGGAGGGAGACTTCTGTGTATTTTTATAGTCCTTTATAATGCCTGCATGCCCTTTCAGTAGTAAACTGTGGTGAGGGCACCAGTATTTTTAGTGACTCGGTGGGGCGTCTACAACTTCTCATCTGTTTCAGTTTACTGTTTCAAATTCCTGTGGCCATGACCTTAGCCAGTGTGTTACTCCATTACTTTCAATACTTCAACAGTTGGAGATAGTGGTATTAGGATGATGTGATGAAAAGGATTGGTAGTCTGTCTGCTAAGGGTATGCTGTGCCGGCGAGCTCAGCTCTTCCTATGCACAGTGTGTAGATGCTTTGATCCTGAGCTGAGGCTCATAAAGGTAGATGGATAGCATATGTGTGTTGTGTTATGATGAATAGTTGCTGGGGTTTTTTAATCACATTCTTAAATTTGCATGGTAGACTTGACTGTGGTCAGGCATCTTGTCTTGTTGATGCTAAACAAGGTGGAAAGGCTACTGGCCTCTGTCAAAATTTTACCGCTCGTTCAGGTTCATCAGTGTGAGAGGGAGTGTAAGTGCTCCCCAGTCCTAATTCATCTTTTCTAAGTTAATTAGAAAGCTTGTACTTTTAAAAATGTTTTTCAATGACAGTATGCCACTGTCACTCAGTCTCTACTGTTTAAAATAGTTTACACTGCTCAAGTTCTTGGAGGTTTTCCAGCTGCAAAAATGTTAAAAACATCTTGTTTGAAGGAGGTGAAATATTAGACATTGAGGCTATGAGGCTAGATCCAGAGATTCTCTTCTGGATCTAGCTGTGCCGGGGGTACTGACTCTGAAGCAGGTTTGGGGGACAGAGATTCTCTTCTGGATCTAGCTGTGCGGGGGGTACTGACTCTGAAGCAGGTTTGGGGCATTCACGTGAACTCATTTGCCACCAGAGCTGTGGGACAATAATTCCTATTGGAGAGGAGAAGTAACAAACCAGAGGGGAATTGCTTTGAATAAGTGCCTTTCTGTAGTGTGCAATTTTTGGATAAAAATGAGGCTAGTGGTCTCTAAAGCATTTCTGTCAATGTGACTTTTTTCCCTTTTCATTGCTGCTTTGTTTACTTGTGACAGAATTACTTCTGACTGTATTAAAATCAAAGCGAATGTATCTCAAAGTATGAGAATATCAGTAGACTTTCCTCCGAATTTTGTAAATTTCTAGTATCTCTATATAATTGCTTTTAACCAGAGCAACAGTAAAAAGAAATGTTAACAAACTTTTTTACTTCTGACCTGTAACAGTTTCCACCTAAATGTACCATGGTTTAGAGAGACGGGACATGGGACATGAAGATGTGAAAGTGGTCTTTTGTGTGTGGTGGTTTTTTGTTTGTTTTTTAAGAAGCATAAGAAAATTTGAGGTTTTTGGGAAGGCATCCTGGCCGTAGCTTTCGCAACTTCCATAAAAATTTCCATGTTTATTAAATTTCTTCTCGCATGGAGGAATTCAGTAGTAGTCTGTGCTTTGAGAAAAATGGAAGAAATGGGAGATAGCAAATTTGAGTTTTTTGGGAAGGCATCCTGACCGTAGCTTTCGCAACTTCCATGAGAATTTCCATGTTTATTAAATTCTTCTCGCATGGAGGAATTCAGTAGTAGTCTGTGCTTTGAGAAAAATGGAAGAAATGGGAGATAGCCCTAGTGACTCACTTCTTGACAGATTATCCAGTCTGAGATGCATCACAGTTCAGATATGTTGACTGTCAGATCATGCTGAAATGGTTTTTTTGGTTTTTTGGATGAGAAGAGAGTTGAGCTGTATTGTTGATGTAGGATGACTTTTAAAATCATATAAAATACTGTGCCTGAAGTGAGATTGCATACTATTTTCACTTTAGAAGAAATTAAATTTAAAGGTATTGAACCCATGGAATATATAAGCGTGCTGTGGTTTTGTTTTTCCATTGTCTTTGCAGCAACGGACAAGGTAGCTCTCTTAATAGGAAATATGAGCTACTGGAATCACCCCCAGCTCAAGGCTCCGATGGTAGATGTCTATGAATTGACCAATTTGCTAAGACAGCTGGATTTCAAAGTTGTTTCTTTGCTGGATCTTACCGAGTCTGAGATGCGAAATGCAGTGGATGAATTTTTACTTCTCCTGGACAAAGGAGTATATGGTAAGAACATGTGATACCCCTTCTGAAGTAGGTCAATTTTATGATGTATCAAGTACACAAACATCTGGTATGTACCTCTGCCAGCTCACTATATGTGACAGCAAAACAAACTTCATGGTAAATAGCATGTACGTAGAATGGGAAAAGTAAGTTAAAAACACCCACCAGCATATCCTTTGACTTTGGTTAAAATGTTACTGTTTCTTTATTTTTAGAACGGATAAAATGTTTGAACTTTTTTCTTTAACCATGCCTCAAACTGCAATGCACTTTTTTGTTTGATAGTACTGATGTGTTTGTCTGCTAAAAGCTGCTGGATCTGTATAGCATCTTTGACAACATGCTCTACAGAAGATGCACATTTGTACTAAGAAGTCATTAGTACTAGTTTGTAGTAGTCTTTTAGCAAGAGCAAGAATAGTCTGTTGTGTCGCCTGTATTAGCGTATTAATGGAAACAAGAGTACGAGGGTACTTGAAAACTGTGTACCTTGTAACTGCAGTATACAAGACTACACGTAGTCTTGGGCAGCAGTCCTTGCTGCTTTTAGGAGACCTCTTAAACACCTTCTTTGTAAACTTCTATTCTGTTGTCCTCCTCCCTTCCCCGTGCCTGCAAGTTAATGATTTGGTTAGGGCTGGCCGATCCCTTGGCATACTTAGACTGCTAGGTTGCATTTCTGTGGGGAGGTGGGGAACAGCCCTAAGTAAGCATGGAGTATGTTCTGGGATTGCTGGTGGGACCCTTCCATTCATCCCCTGTCTTTCTGCTGGATGTCTGCAGGATGCTCTTTCCTTCTGGATTTCAGTCCTTCTGGCGCTCTTTGGGAGGGGCTGCTCTGCTCTCTCAGTCCTCGCTCGCCAGCTCTGTAAAGAACAGAGGAAAAGGGGTGCTTTTCTTTGCCTTGACAGTGAGCTGCACTCTGATACCAGGTGTGTTGGGTGGGGAGGGCAGGAGAGTGGGACTTAGTAGCAAAGCATCTCTCTCATGAAGATGTTAGATGTTACAAACTAAAATATGCAGTACAGAAATAAGAGAAAAACATCTTAGAGTTAGGGCATAACACTCAACAGATTGGATGCAATCTTTTTTGCCCCCTTCTTTTTTGCCAAGTTTTCGGGTTAAGTAGAAATCCTGATTTTGAATTGCTGGTTCCTTTCAGTTATTGTGAATCTGGCCTGGCAAGCACAGAGTTTTTCATAATGTCCTTGACAGGGAGTGAGAGTTGTGCAAACCTGGATTTCTACTTCAAAAAGCAAATTGAAAAGACGTTTGTTTATGTAAAATGAAAATGTAGTTCTCTTAAGTTATGTCTATGCACTTTAAAGAAGTAAAATAAAACAGAGAAGAATTCACATTGTCCTTTGCAGAATATACTTTGCATGAGGAAAGGCATTAACCGAGAACTCGGTGAGCTATGGACTTCAGGTTCTGACTTTCTGCAGTTGTCAATAATAAAGGACTTTTCACTGAGTTGAATACTAAGATTCCTGTTTGGGCACAACTCAGGTACAACTATTGTTTCACAGCTCTGTGGAAGGTCTGAATATAAAGTATAAAATTTATTCTTTCTATGTGTCTTTGCACATTAGATGGAAAGCTTAATAGTGGTTATGCTGCTTAAGCAGGCAGCAGCCCTCTTTTTTTTTTTTTCCTTTTTCTTAAACTCTTGAGACTTCAAAATAACAGCCCATAAAAATCCAAGACTCTCACCTCTAAATTGCAGCATCACTTTAATGATTGTACTGCAGCATCTCATCAATATTGGTTTAAGTTTTAAGAGGACAAATTAAGCAAAGTATGCATACCGGAAGATGTGTTTAACACATTTCTCTTTTTTCTCGAAGTTTTTGTTATTTGAGTCACACATCCATTTATAAGATACCTGTAATAGAATATTAATAATAATTTTAAGCTCTCCTCCACATACTGCACATGAGGTGCCTTGTGCTGGGATAATGACTAACCAATCGGGTCTGGTATGCATTGCTGCTACTGATACGCATTGACTCTTAGATGATTACTCATATATTGGGATTCCTTGTCTTGCATAAACTTGATTCTGAGGGACAAAGCATAAGACATAACTGGTGGCTGTGCTAGCTGGGGGAGGGCACAGTGGGATTGATGCACAGAACAAAAACCTTCATGTCTTGCATGGAAAAGGCCTAGAATGACCTGGCTTGGAGTGTAAGAAAAGTTCTTCTGTGGGCTTTGAGGAGTTTGCTCTGACTGCCATTATTTTTGTCATTTTTCTAAAAGCTAAGATTGCATAAACGACTCCAGAAATGATTTAGAGCAGAAACCAAAAAGTTCTGCCAGTTGTCCTATTTAAATTGCAGAATTCCTGTAGTAACGCCCACCTGAGAAAATATTATTTGATTCTTTTTTGGAACACAAGGTCACATTATTTCTTAGTATGACTTTTTTAATGGTGTGTTACCTGATGCCCTGTCTGTGCAGAACTGGCTGATCTGACATTTGGGCATTTATGTCAGAGCCAAAACTTGCATGACATGAAGACTAATTATGGCAGTAAAGTTTAATTATGGCAGTAAAGTTTAGTAGACTTTGTGATAGCAGTTTTCTTTTTTTGTTCCCTGGGAAATAGATGTGTTTATACATTTGAGTGAGCTTTTAGATTCTTGCACTTTCTCTTTTTTTTTCTGTAATTATTGGCATGAATTTAGAAAATAAAGTACTGAAAGGCTTTAATGAGTTTCTCGCCAGCACCATATGAAAGCTCTCATAAGGCACATTTTTGCAGTTGTATTTTTCCAGTTGATATTTCTGAAAGGTAAGTGGAACATTCTTTCAGTAGTGTTTGGCAACAGCTACTTCAATTTAAATGGTCACTTTGTTCTTTCTGGATAGTGGCTATTAATGGCTTAAAGCATATAAAAGATGCTGTCAGTGCACAAATAGATAATGATTTATTGCATTTTTAGTGGGCATAGCTCCAAATAGAAGAGGCATAGTGGCTACTTCTGTTTAGTCCTTGTTACACATATTCATGATGCCTAATACAACATCGTGTAATTCTTGCTTACTGCCAGGAAAGTGGCATTTCAGATGCTGTTCTTTAAGAGCAGGAGTAGTAAACAAAGTGATGATGATTGTCTCCTCTAATGTCTTAGTTTATGTTGTTCTAAATGTAGGCTGCAATTAATATTGTATTCCACAAAGGGTAAAAGCATAGACCCATATGTTTTAAAGGCTAAAAATAGTTAGGCTGCTTTCTTTAAAAAAAAAAAAGATTGAGAGAGAGAGAGAGAGAGAGGCAGATACCACTTAAATGCTGACGTCTATGAAGAACTTGAGCCTACTTAAAATTGTTGTGTCAAAGTGTCTAATGAGGCCCTCCAAACATGTTTACTTACTCTGGGTATGCCGAGATTTATTTCTGATCTTGAGCTCCACATATTAACTGTTGCAGGTACAGCATAGCACAGTCATATGCCAAGATTATAAAAGAAATGTAGTTGTTATTTCTGAAATATTTCTATTCATTGAGGAAATACTCTGATAAATCATGCTTTACATTAAAGAGACTTGTTTCCTTCAGTCAGTCCAATTACATATCTAACATACAGTCAGATATATATAATCTCAAATACAACCTTGATTCAGGTCCAGATCCAAACTCTGTGGAAATCAAATTTACGAGTTTCCTTTTAACTTAGGACCTGACATGGAGTCATGCAGTTGGCGCTTAACTTTGTTTTTAACTCTCTTGAAACTACCCAGTCTCAGGTAACTATTGGAATCTTACAAATAGCCCAATAGTACCTTTATTTGTTTAGGTTTTTAATCGTACACTTTAAATTCTGTGCCCTTTAGAATTCTAACCTTTAACTGAATAAAGCTGTTGCCATTTTCCAAGACTCTGGCAGATGAATAACCATTAGGCTCTTTGTTGAAGTGAAGCCTTGCATCCTAGAGTTTACCTTGTATGCACTTGCTGGCTGCTTATCTTGGCTATGCATGTTTCCCATAAAAAGAAATTGAGCACTGTTGATTGAATGGAGCAGTTTGCAAGGTCTTGGCATAGTTGTTAATGACTTGAGAGCTTGCAAGTAAAAGAGAACTGAAGGCTTAGTTTGAAGGGCTATAGTTATATCTTGGTGTTCCTTTACAAAAAGTGCAGGGCTGTGTGAGAGAAGTATTTTCATTTGTTGTAGCTATTTGTAATGAAAAGGTAAAAACATCTAGCATACCTACCTACACAAGCTGATTTAAATGTGGGTCATTTTAGTATGTTAGGGTAAGGCTTATTTTGTTTTTTCTGAATATTCAAATTTTGTAGTGACATAAATTTCACAGCTATTTTTAGTAAGAATAATGACATAAGAAGACCATATCTCCAGTTAGCATAAATTGTCATATCTCTGTTGACTTTTACGCAGCTGCAGCACTATATACTAATTGAAGATCTGACCCATAGACTGCTTTGTATAGATAAATAAAAATTATTTTTGGAAGATGGAACTTGCCATAGATAAGCAAAACCAGAACTGGGAACAGACAATAGGAAAATTCCATTCAATCATACAAGCTTCTGGTAACTGCATTTTATGACAGTGGAGGTTATTAAAGCTAAGATCATCTAATCTTACTGCAAATTGATATTGACTTTAATATTTGACATTTTTATTCATATAAGTAAAATCTAAGCCCTAGGTTGCAGTTCCCTTTTTCAGGTTTAAGAAAAGCTTTTTTTCGTTCCATTATAAGTTTTCTTTATATAAAACTATTGCATGTTTTACTGAAGATTTTAAATCTTAAAATATTGTAGACTGTTGTGTATTGACACAAGGGAGATGATTGTAGGATAATCTTTTGTGTCTAGGTAAGCATGCAAAGAATTTGTTTGTTTAGTAGACCCATAAGAGTCATGAATCTGTAAAGAGATGTAGATGCAATCAACTAAAAATGAGTTGTTGGTAGTTTGGTAATGGGAGAGTGCTCTGGAGTCCTACCAAACGTGATCACGGAATAATCTTCCCCCCTTCGCCCCCCCAAAAATGTAAAAATATTTCTTATCGCTCCCTATAAAAAACACAAAAACAAATGGAGAAACTGACTGAACAGAGGAAACAGCAAAACTAAAAACTTGCAAAATGTTCTCATAGTGCAAGCAAGGTTTTTCTCTGATTTTTTTTCTAGTTAAAGTGCTTTTAAGAATTGCTGATGACTAATGGTAAGTAAAAAAAAAAAAAAAGCCATTCCAACTCTTCAGTGGTATTTTTTTTCTATCTATAAAATCTGCACTGACTCACTGCTACTCAAAGCTTTGTAATTGCACATGTGGAGAAGATGTTTTACAGTTGGCACATTTCCTTGTTCATATCTGTGAGTTATATGTCATACATAACAGATTATTTCTGTTAGAGGTCATAACTCTACTTAAAGCGTTTTAAGAGTATTTAACTTTGTGTGTTTGATGCAAATATCTAATTGATTCTGTTGCATGAGTGATTTTTTTTTTTTTTTTTTTAATTTGTTGTGTGTGTGTTGTGAAGCTGATGTTAACGTAGTTCGCCCCGCCTCCCCTTCCTTCCTGTATTTACAAAGGCATATCGATATTAAAAAAAACTGCTTGGAGTAGCTTGAATGATCTTAAGCTCCCACAGACACGTAATGTGAACATAGTGCATGAAGGTTTTGACCATGCTAAAATTTATAGAAATGTTCCAGTGTACTCTTGAGCTGTGTTTTCAGTCACATGTATTTTGAACACTTAGGTTTGTTATACTATGCTGGCCATGGCTACGAAAACTATGGAAACAGTTTCATGGTTCCTGTTGATGCTCCAAATCCCTACCGATCTGCAAACTGTCTGTGTGTGCAGAATATCCTCAAACTAATGCAGGAAAAAGAGACGGGACTTAATGTATTCCTACTGGATATGTGTCGGAAAAGGTATAATCTCATCATTCATGAATAGTGAGAACTGACATTAGATGTTTGAGGGATGTTTTTGCTTCATGATAGAGGGAGAGGGTATAATGACTGTAGTTTTGCGAACCAACAGTGAAGTTCAGTTTATTCACTGCAGCAACAGATTAAAACTGAGCCTATTTTAAAAATGAACAAATAAAACTGAACAGCCACTTTGAGAGAATAGCAAGGGATCTTGAGAGAAAGCTGGACTTCACACTGAGAGACATCTTTAGTCTAGGCTGAGAATTCACTGTACTTGAAAGTTTATGGTTCTGAGAATTCACAGCCTGCATCTGAGTGCTTTTAAAGTCAATAGGATTCATTCATAGATTTATTTTGCCCTTGGCCTTGGATGGAAATGTGAAGCTGGTGATTAGACTTTCTGTTTCCATGGGCAGATACCTGCCTCTTGATTTGAATGACATTCATATCTTCTTTTTTTGTTGTTGTTTAAAAATTATAAAGCATCAGTCTTATTTAGATAAAAGTGAAATTAGGCATCTTAAAGAAGAGAAATTACCCTTTCCCCTTGGATCATTAACCATCGTCATTACAGGGAGGAAAGAGAATCCGTATGATCAAAGGCATGTTAATTTGACAGAAGGGCTCAAGTGAAGTGCTTATTTTAGAACTCTTCAGAGGCATGGATTTTGTGGACGCTTTTATGCTAGGGATGTTGTATCTCTATTTAGAGCTTAAAAATCAACTGGTTTGTCGGATTTTTCTAAACAAAGTACTGTTTTCTTTCAATGTTAAGAGACAACTATGCCTGATTAAACTTGCACTTGAAATCAGCTCTTCAGTCAGCATGTCTGAAAATTGGTCTCTAAGGAATGTTTCATAATAGAAAATTGCTTGTGCTTTAGTGTTTGTAGAGCCTCTAAACTTCACTGCTAATGAAATGCCAGTGACCCAATTCAGCCTCACAATCTGCTGTCCAAATAGGAAATACTGCTACATAAGCCTCACGTTAACTATGCAGAAACCATGTTTTGAAGACAGAAAGGGGGGGGGAGGGGGGGGGGAAATCCATACATTTTTTTATTATAACGTAAAATGACTAGTTATCAGAAATCATTTTTGAAGAGATTTTCACCAAACTCTATATTGGTTAATTTAGCATGCTCTCATCTGGGTAGTGCGTGATATCTGACTGTGTCTTTACATTGTCTTCAATAAGAATGTTGATGATGCTGATTTTTGTCTTTTAGCAGTCAGGATTCATTCCAGAATTGTAGGAGAGAAAAAAATTACTGTTTCTGAACTATGCTGTTTTGGTATTTTGAACAGCTGTAGAGTTTGTTACCATTATTAGTTCTGAAATTATTATTTTACTTTTTTGTGTTTCCATTTATTGCAGAAATGAATACGATGACACAATTCTTATCTTAGATGCTCTGAAGGTTACAGCTAACATTGTTTTTGGATATGCAACGTAAGGAAATTTTTCTCTTGCTATGCCGTAGAGGTTTTGAAGCCAGAAGTGACCACTGAGATTGTATAGCTAATCTTTTCCAGAAAAATACTAACTGTGGTGTTAAAGGACCAGTAATTTATATCCATATCTGTGTCCTCATACTATCTTTTTTACGTCATCCTTTGAATCATTCCAGAGTCTGACTGTGAAGATGCATAATGATTCCCAGTATTTAACATTCCCATTGAGATATAGGGTAACTGCAGTGAGAAAACTGCATTCAGCAAACCAGAAACTGCTGGACTGTGTTCCTGATCTTTTTCTAATTGTTACTTGTGGGGGTGCTCTACTCCTGTAAGTATTATTTATTAGAGGTGAAAAAAATGCAGAGAAGAAAAAAGCAAATTTTGCCCTCAGACCCCTCTTTGTGCTGATGGGGAAGGGGGAGTTGTGTCCTGGGTGTTCCTAATGACACTTACTGCACTGTGAGCTTGTACAGAAGGTCAAGTACTGTGGAACAGTTGATGAACTATAACCTATGTGCTGTACCCTCTTTGGTCATGTGTCTCCTCTGTTAATGCAAGTTAAATTTCTAGAAAAAAAGGTGTTAGAAATATAAATTAATGAATTATTGGAGGAGTAGCATATAGATTAGCCCCTGTGCTTCTTATTCTAGGTGTAAAGAATAAAGTTACAACTGCAACTGAAACTATTTGAAGAGGTTACTTAAGCAGAAAGCTAAATAACTTCTCTCTATCAGTTTTCAAATCAAGTGCAAAAGCTGTTGAATAGAAGTAGTCAAAAGCTTTAATGAAGTCTTCTATGAGAAATTTAAGCTTCTCATATAAACAGTTTGACATCAGCTCTGGTCTGTGTCTTGATTGTAAGTGAAATCTTCCCAGAATGAGTTGCTTGCAAATGAACATGAAGAGCAGGTTGGCCTTAGACACAACCTGGTTTTCAAATTATAGGTTTTCTTTCCCCCATTCCCAATATACCTTTACTCTTTTTGTCCTCATGTTGATCTTAATCATGCAGATGTTTCAGTGTTTTTATCTTGTCTGATATTGGTGATCTCATAGGTGCCAAGGAGCAGAAGCTTTTGAAATTCAGCAGTCGGGGTTGGCCAATGGAATCTTCATGAAGTTCTTGAAGGACCGTTTGTTAGAAGACAAGAAGATTACTGTACTGCTTGATGAGGTTGCAGAAGGTAAACTCCAGCTTACTGCACTAACAGTCTTCTCAGCCTGCATTATTAGAAACGTCTTTGCTTAAATGTCGTTCTTCTCATGGTGAATGTGTTACACTACTTTAAGCTCTTTCTTGTTGCATTTTGTTAAAATAGCAGCTTTTATCAAGAAGCAGGTGCTACTGGGCAGCACATTAACAAAGATCGTGATACTATGAAGGGATTTGAGCTTCTTTAATAGCGATCAATTTTATACTCTTTTTTTTTAGTGAACCTTATTTGTTCTGAGTGTCTTTCTGCATGGAGCTTTGAATTGTCCATCCACAGAAATTACTCTTCTGTCTTGTGGTATCAGCTGCTAGTGGTAGTCCAGTCATTTCCACGTTCATTTAAAAAATTAACTGTGTCCTACCTACCTCAAAGAGTGCTAGAGTGATGATAATTATTTGCTCTCTATCAAAGGGTATAAGTGCACTATAAAGGGCAATCCACTGTTTTAATATGCGTGGTTCAGTGATTGTCTTTTATAGTTGATGGGAAAAGTGCTAAAGTGAAAACTGTTGAGGGAAAATGTATTGCTTCTGTGCAAACATGTGCTGAAAACATAGAAGAACAGATATGGCCATTA
This sequence comes from Fulmarus glacialis, assembly GCF_000690835.1. Lineage (NCBI taxonomy): Eukaryota > Metazoa > Chordata > Aves > Procellariiformes > Procellariidae > Fulmarus > Fulmarus glacialis. The sequence goes on from NW_009217620.1 coordinate 28,808, forward strand.
ACAAAGAGCTGTCTGTATAAGATTCTGTTATTTGTAGGTAATGTACGTAATCAGCAAAGTTCTGCTGTGGTTTCCAGTGTACTTGGTGCAACTGCAGGTCTCAGAATTGTGCTCAGTCTGTCCTTTGACAAGGATCCAAAAAAGCAGAAAAAAAATCCAAGAGAATCGTAAACGCGTGGTAAAGTTCTGCTGTCAACAGGTCAGACTGTTGAAAATGAAATGCAAAGATTAAACCGACAGAGCTTCTCTCAGTGCTCTACTGAGGAAAGGGAAGAGATCATTGGTTGGCTAGCTGAAATATGAGCATGGAATTTATGTCAAATTGATGGCAATAGGAATCCAGCATACCCCCAGGAGGTAAATTGAAATGTGATGGTTCTTCGTTACCATTTGCTTGTTTGTCTGATATATATTCTCACATATATTCTCTGTCTTTTTGCTTATAGTTGGTGTGCTGCTTGACTAGATCCCATAAAACAAACTTACCATTCTATATTTTCAGTCTTATCTGTTAAACTTTCCATGAAGTTTCTGTGAAAAGTTAAACAAAATTTCCAAAGATCTCAAAATTATCCTGAAGAAATAGGATCTGTAGATGGTAAAACTAAAATGATTATTCCAAAGCCTAGGGCTGAAGTTGATTTCCCAACCCCCCCTCCATGAGGCAATGTGTTTTTCTTCTTTTGCCAGGTGCAGTCAAGCAGAGTGCTTTTTGCGTTAAGATTTGTATTTTTTATTTGCTTATGGTACTACTCAATTTTGCCATTATCTAAATACAAAGGAAGAATTTGAGGACTTGCTGTCCTCTCATTTGCAGCTAGCTGTAGCTGTGTTTCCTGAAAGCCTGGCAAAAGCTCTGATAAAGCTCCTCCTGCTGGATGCTCACCAGCTGCTGTATTTAGGCCCAAATTCATTAAGCCATCATTCCTGAAACTCTGTTTTGAAGCAGGCCCCAATATCTTCCCTTTCCTTCATCTTTCCTGCCTTCTGGGACATTCTGACTTACTGTTTTGTGAAAAGAGAACCCTGTAATCCACTTATCCTAGCATCAATACTATATCTGTAGTGTATGTATATACTATGTCTTTAGTTTTTATCCCGCATTCTCCCATTGTCAGCCTGTTCAAAGCAGGAGTAGGAGTAGAACAGACACCTGCTTGTATTCTGCAATGGTCACAGACCAATCAGTCTTTCAGCTAGCATAAGTTTACAAATTTTATAATGAACAAACACCCAAAAATATTCTCACCCACTTCCTCCCCTCATCCTTTTTGTCATTGCTGTTGGGTGTTCTTAAGTGGGTTAGTATCCTCTGAGATTTTACGCTCCTCTTCCCCCCACTTTCGTGGCTTCCCCATAAGAACATGTCACAATTCTGCCAGCGCACATTCTCCCTACAGTTCCCCAAAAGTCCTGTAAAATATGACTGACTCTTACTACTTCATCTGTACTGCCAGGTTAATGTCACGTGTTGTAGACGTTCTGATGTGTGACCTATTACTTATCTCATTCTTGAACTCAGAATGGAGAAAAAGATTCGTCAGGCAACATGACAACCATTGTTGTCAGCATTACCAGATATTGGGTGTTAGTGAGTACATTGGTGCACTTGTGACACTTGAAGATGTTCCAAAGGAGTGTTCACCTTAAAAGTGTTCCATGTAAATAGCCTTCATTATTTCATTTTTTTAGGAACTCGTAAATGGAAATTTTCCAGGATTTTTTTAATTCACTTTGAGGCCATACGTTTTCAATTTCTGCATGCAGCAAAACTATCTGAAAATGTCATCTTTAAATGTAATTGAACTAAACATAGGGAGACCCTAATAATTGGAGTAAATTTGAATCGCAGGCTGGTTAAAGTTGGAAAGGACCTGTGGAGATTGTCAAGTCCAACCCTGTTGCTCAAAGCAGAGTAAACTAGAGCCGGTTGCTTAGGACCTTGTCCATGTGAGTTTTGAATGTCTCCAAGGATGGAGACTCCACACTCTCCCTGCACGACCTGTCCCAGTGTTTGATCACCCTTACAGTAAAAAGTTGTTTCTTATGGTTAAGTGGAATTTTCTCTATTCCAGTTTGCATCTGCTTCCTTTTATACTGTCACTGGTGTTGACTGAGAAGAGCCTGGCTCTGTCTATTTTACTTTTCCTCGTCAAGTATTTATACATATTGATAAGAAGTCCCCTGAGCCACGTTCTCTCCAGTCTAAACAGTCTCAGCGCTCTCAGCATCTTCTCATACGAAAGATGCTCCGGTTCCCTCATACTTCTCTCATATGAGAGGTGTTCCAGGCCCCTCATCTCTGTGACCCTTCACTGCACTTTCCAGTATGTACTTGTCATTCTTGTACTGGTGAGCCCAGCACTGGACCCGGCACTCCAGATGTGGCCTCACCAGTGCTGACCAGAGAGGAAGGATCACCTCCCTTGGCCTGCTGGCAATGCTATTCCTGTCATCCAGGTCATTAGCGATGATGTTAAATAAACAGTATTGGCCCCTTTATCGAGCCCTAAAATACTCCACTTGCCTCCAATTCTTTAGAAATCCCCTTCAATGGTTTTATTCACATTCTTCAAATTAGTCACTTTAATTACGACTTACTGAATCAGAGCTGTGATATTGCTTGAACTGGTTTTGAAAAACCTGTAAGCATGTTGACTAGGACACATGCAAAACCCTCGGGATTCTCTGCAGGCATCTGGCATGCTGTTTTAGCCTTAAGTGAATGAATAGCTGAGCAATGAATACTTCTGAAACAACAAGTTTTTATGGAAGTGCTGATACTGGCATAACCATAGCAACCAGACAACATTGCAGCGATGTACCTAATTTAGTTAGAATTTCAGCAGCATTGATTTTGAGAGAAAATATATGCATCTTGTTTTTAGATATGGGCAAGTGTCACCTTACCAAAGGCAAGCAAGCTTTGGAGATCCGCAGCAGTTTGTCTGAGAAAAGGGCATTAACTGATCCCATTCAACAAACCATATCTTCTGCAGAGTCTCTGGCACGGAACCTACAGTGGGCCAAAGCTCATGGTATAGTACAGTCTACTTTTAGACGATCCTACTGGCACAATGGGAAAAATAAGAGGATGTTCTTCCTTAATAATCTCTGGTCTGTGGGTTGTGATATTGAATGGAAATGGAAGAAATTCAAGTTCATAGTTGAATTTTCATTAGTATGTTCAGATCTTGGAAGTTTTTGTGTTGGGGTTTACCTCTACATGAGATTATAATGAACAAGGTGCCATGCAGAACTCATCCTGAGTAAGTATATTTAAGACCACTCAAAAACTGTGGGGGAGACTTGTATGATGTCTGCCTCCTGGGATAATCTCCCAGTAATCTGTTTGTGTCTTAACAATGACACTTTTAAGACATCATTAATCTCATTCTAAAGTCATCACCTAAAATAGCCAGGTGAACTGTATGGTAAAAGCGCATGATGAAAAGGAGTTTTTAATGTATACAACTAAGAAAACTAAAATAAGGGTGAGATCAGTTCCAGGCTTTCTAGACTTCTTTTAAGAAGGGCAGTGGGGTTTAAGACCTTTTTATCTTTTTCACCTAAATATGTTGGAGAACATTTTTAAAATTTCTTTGACAGATTGGGCAGAGGGTCAGGGGTGGCATTTTTAAGACAACTAGTCATGTAGGCAGACTCTTTCACACATGTAGATTTTTATTTGTGGAATCAAGCCCTTAATTCTTGTTTGTTAAATGATTGACATGCCAAACAAAAATTATAAAGATATGTTATCTTATGGTTTATTTGTTTTAAGCCATGTATAGAAGAGAATGTGTTTGGAATTTGGGAAGAGAATAACCTTTATATTTGTATAAAGGTATGTCTATGATAATGTTAAATAATCCACTTCCAGTGGGAGTAGAAAAATCCGTACAAAGCATTCGGACACAGAATGATGTCCTTGACCCTTGAGCACTTTCAGATATATTCCTATGGATTGAGAAAGATCCAAAATATAAAGAAGAAAAATGCTGCGGGGTAGGCTTTGTGAATATGTGCATAGGCTGTGAAAGGAAAAAAATGAACCTGAAACTTGTTCTGCTGTCAAATTCAAAGGTTCTTATAATGCTATAGCTGTGTCTCCTATACATTGGATATATACCATATTAACCTTACTGGTTTGATTACAGAAACGTAAACAAATTATTGGGTCAGTAAGCTATATCCTAGTTACAGTAAACGTTGCCTTGCTAGTTGCACAGAGATTGGAAGGAAACCTGCGAAGCAGAAGTTGAGTCAGCGCGCTCTGGCAGTGTCTGCCAGTTACCGTGTGATACTAGCAAACACTGTTGCTGCCTGGTTAGCTTCTAAGCTGGTTTGCTTCACTGTGGATATGTAAGTGATAGGTAGAGGGAGAGCAGAAAAGAAAGATCTTTTAAAACTTTTGAATTTAAAAACAAAATAAAAAAAATAGAAAATACATATGCTAAGTTTTATTTAGAATGTAATGATGTGTTATTTATTTGCAGAGCTTCCAGAAAGTATGTATGTTGAATTCAAATGCGGTGTTCAGATTCAGTTGGGTTTTGCAGCCGAGTTTTCCAATGTCATGATAATCTACACGCGAATAGTAAAGAAGCCACCTGAAATAGTAGTTTGCAGAGCCTACGTTACAGACTTCGCACTCGTAAGTGCTTCCTATGGGTGTCTCGGTGATCTCCCTCCACTGAAATTGAAAACTGTCTGGTCTGTCCATGTCAAACTGCATCTTTTGTAATAAAATGGGTCTAAACTGTTGAAATCAAGTGCTTACGTGTGTGTCTTTTTTTTTAATGCATATTTTTAATATATAAAAAAAAATAAATTAAAATTAATTTGGGGTCATCTTTTTCAAAGTCTCCTTTGTGTTTCAATGTCTAATATCAAGTATTTGTTGTATTTAATTGAAGAAGTTAAATGTCAGTAGCTCCTATGTGAGCTGAGGACAACATCTGCCTTGCAGGACAAGGTTTCTTAGACTTTAGTTTTACAGTTCTTTGCACCTGGGTGGTCCTGTCCAGTTCCATTGATGTTACTCAGCTGATCACAGTAAGTGAAGGATATGAGTAAAACAGAAAGCTCCTTGAGGCAAAAAAAACCTTCTTTTCTGATGTCTATGAAAGAGGACATGAGGCAGAAAACCTTTTTAGGTAGAACAAACAGGAGACTTCTGATGCTTTATGAATAAAATATTTGAGTTAATGTGCATAATAAATACATGTATTTTTAGCCCACAGAATTAGTGTTGTAGTACTGTACTTCATAGTAGAAGTTAGGTAAAAAAGAGCAGCCCTGAAGCGAGAGGGTAACCTCCTCAAATGAAACCCCTTGTGCCTGTGACTAACAGTGATTTCAGCAGTTTTTGCAAGTAATCCAAGATCGATGTTTTCCTTCTTTTTAAGAAGAAGAAGATGCTGACTTTATAAAAAGAAATACTGCTAACTATTTTATGATCTACAAATTCCGTACCTTAAATTAAGTTTTCATTTTTTTCTTGCAACAGGACCTGGATGTGGATCCTAAAGAGGCCAATAAAGGAACTCCTGAGGAAACCGGAAGCTATTTAGTATCAAAGGACCTTCCCAAACACTGTCTCTACACCAGGCTAAGTTCACTGCAAAAACTAAGGGTTAATATATATTATTCCTCACAAGTTTGTTCAGATAATTTAGATTAACCATGTTGCTTTGCAGTTCTGTTGAGGTAGCTGTGTATTGTCTGCATAATAAGTAACATGTTCCTTGGAGGGAAAAAATGGCTAATAGCACAATTTAGTGGCTTTAGTTTCTTAGCTGAAAAATAAAAGCCAGGGGAAGCAATGCATATGCAATCCTGATACCATCGTGCAAGGCACTTTGTATTTTCTAGGCCCGTACAGAACTTTGACAAGACGATTATTTTTGTGAAGATCAGCTATTGCACGCTGTGGGGATGTTCCTATGCCCTGTAGTACAAGAAAAACATGACCTGAAGCAGAGCTGCATCTTACAAAGTCGTTAGTAGGAGGTGAAAATTACGTATCATCATCAAAAATTACGTATCATCTCCTTCCAATCCAACCTGCGCTCTTGCTCATGCGGTTTTTGAAAGGTTCTCACTTCAACATAAGTTGAAGGCACTGTTAAGTTTACCTCTCTATTTTTGTGTCATGAACATCTGTGCTGGACATCACTTGGTACCTCTTCTTCAGTGCTTTTGGCAGCTGGTGTAATATAAGTGCTTCGAGAAGTAAAGACTATCAAGTGAGTAAGTATTAACCAAAAGAGGGCCTCAGTAAACAGGTCTTGCCTAATATGTGTCTTTAGCTCCTAAAAAGGTTAGTCTCCTTCTCCAGTAGACTATGCCTCTTTAAGTGTTTCCTATGTAGTTTATTTGGGGAGGAAGTGTAACATTTTTTTCTTTTTTTTTTTTTTTTTCTGCCCTCCTCTCTTTCCTCTTTTGCAGGAACAGTTGATTTTCACTGTTTGCTTGCACTATGAGTATCCAGGAATAGAAGATACAATGGATGAAAGAAAGGAAGTTAATGTTGGGAAGCCCCTTATTGCTAAATTAGGCCTTCATCATGGATTCAAAAATAATAACTGTCTCCAGACCTGTTGCATGGCTAATAATCCTTTTCATAATCAAATACAGTCAAGTCCAGTGGCAACTAAATACTACGTCCCTAGTCATTGCCAGCCAAATTCCTGCCCAGGTGTTTACGATCCAAACCGTATTTTCTCAGACAGCATCAGACAACCAGAGGCATGTTCTTGCAATGGGACTTCAAGGATATTAGCTTCAAGACATGAAGTACGGAATTACTCACCCCCTGTGGGAAAGAAAAAAAAGGAAAGAGTAATGTACCAGTAGAGACCACTGATGATACTGTTGATCTGGAATTCCTTCTCTCTGACAACCTCAGATTCTCTAAACAGCAGTAGCTTGTGATGTGTTCAGAATAGACCACAGTATCATCCTTGAATAAGGAACCTTCCACTCTGCTTATCCGTCTCCTGGAGTTTGGGGGCTTCAGGACAAAGGGATTGGAGAACCTAGAGGTGGTACTGGGAATGAGGTTGTGATGAAAATTTTTCAGATCCAAAGAGACAAAACTGAACTGATAGATTTAGGAATGAAAAAGGCTTTTTTTTTTTTTTTTTTCCCCCCCACCTACCATTTGACGTTTGATTCAGGAAAAAAACTGAACTCCTCAGAGTTTCCTATTCCATTCTCTGGCAGTCAAGCAGCTAACGAACAGAGGCAATCATGCATTTCTGGGAGGAAGCTGCCTATCTCTGCTAGGGGATGAATGCATAAAAGCCTGGCTGTGGTGTCAAAGTTTCTCTTGAGATAGTGAAGCCTTGCATCTTCCCAGCTGCTTCTCCAGTACCAGCTGAAGTTGTAAGATTTACTGTAAATGTATGTTTCGTAAATCTAATGTTTTCAGAGAGGAATTGCTTATCCTATACAAAAACAAGATAAACATGTATAGCTGTCAGAGGAAAAAATGTTGACAGAATTAAGCAGGAAAATTAATTTCCATGCTCTCTATGATTTAACATGATTTTTAAAAATCCATTAGCCCCAAAATGATAAATACACCTTTCTCTCTTCCATCTTTCAGTTTCAGTTGTTCAATATCCAGGGATTTCTTTTTACATACTGCATTAAAATAAGGTTTTATGTGTTTATATATGTTGTAACAGCCTCCTATTGAGTATATAAGATGACACATAACATAAATGAACTGAGCAAAGAGGGAGCTTTTACAGAAGTGAAGATACCGTGTTTTAATATTCCAGTGTTAAGAATATGTTTCCTTCAAGCCTCAGTTTCTTTCCTTCCTCATGTATGTATTAGGATCAGTCACTGACATTCCAGTCCCTTGGATGTAGCTAGTAATCAGCTTTGCCTGTATTCTCCTCTGTCATGGTCAGTTGTCCAATGTCTGGCAGCAACTGACAGATGGATGAAGAGCTGTGCAAGGAAGACAAAACCTGAACTGAGCTAGTAAACTAACATTATCACTTTTTTTTGTTTTGTTGGTTTTCTTGGTTTTTTAAGAGAACTAGTTTGTAAATCATCAGAGGGAGCAAAGTCACAGATTCGTACTGTGGTGGATTGTTCTTATTATGATAAACTTTCTCTTATGGTACACACTTAGGACTTTTACTGATCTGATTTCTGGAAAGGTGGTCTTTTCATGTTCTGCAAGAACACTAAATGGAAACGTGAGGAAAAAGTGCCTGTTCATAGCAAGCAAAGTATTGTTAGCAAGCAAATTGTATAGTTAGTCATGCAGTAAGACATGCTGAAGGCTAAAAATGAATGGGCAAGATGAGTGAAAACTTTGGGGTTCTTCAAAGGTACTGGGATGGTGTTCCTGGACACCAGCCGTTGCTTTTCTGTGGTGATTTTAAAAAACAAACAAACAAAAAACTCAGTTGTTTTCCAGGCCAAATGAATTTATATTCATTCAAATAAAAACTAATCTGCAAATGAGCTTGAGTTTCTGACTTTCTCCTTTGGAGGGTATTAAATAGTGAAATATTATTGATGAATGGGATGTACCTGTGCATTAATTATTCTGTGTAATTGACTTATAAATCAAAAATTATAGTTTGAGACATGGTCTAGTACTGTAATATTTAGCTGATACTTTGTCACAGTTTTCTAATTTGTATAAAAGCTTTTTCTGTTTCTTACTGTGTAATAAACTGTTGTCCACGAAATGATATATCTGTGCATACGTAGTTGCTATACTCTTCTACTCCTCCCAGTTTAAAAACCCCCAAACTGTGTTAAAACAATGCATATAATAAAATAGTTTCCTTAACAAAAAAGAAGGGGAAATCTGAATCATGAGCTTCAGCTCAAGTTAAACGTATCTGCACCCTGGGCCTGTACAGGTTTCTCAAACTATGACCTTAAAAGATTTTTTTTTTTGCAAGTTTATGTGCCTTCTAGCTTCTGATATCCCAACTGTACTGCTGGCTAAACCGAAATGATCCTTCTCCATCACTTCACAAAGGTATCCAAATGAGTTTCAGTAATATTTGGACAATTTCCTTGAGAAATGTGAATAGAGAAAGAATCCAATTATTAAACCTTAAAAGTTGTCCAGGGAAAGGCAGGGGAACTCACTGACTGTATTTGCTTGTTTATTTGCAGGCGCGCTCCTTCGTGGCACGGGAAGGGCTTCCAGGAGCAGCAGTGCTGATGTGTGAGTAGTGTCCCTGGCATGATTTAAAACTAGCTGTGGGCAGTCAGCTGGTGCATTACGGTGGAACAGCTGGTCAGCGCTCGGGGAGTTTCTTGCTACTAGAGAGCTCTAACATGCGTTGATTAGTTCTCAAGTTTAGTACACGCTCTGATGGTACGCAGTCTTTGTCAGCCTAGGTAGGAACTGATTAACCTTTGAGGATGCTTGAACCTAAGATGCTTGAACTGTAACTATATTTGAACATGGTAAAGAGAACATCACAGAACTGTAGAGATTGGAGAGGGACCTGTGCAAATCGTCTGACAAAACTCTACCTGTGGCAGTAGCGCCTGTGGAGGAAAACTTTGTTGTTCTGAGCCCCACTTAAAAAGGGAATGGTGATGGAAAGGCATTTTCTTACTGTATCACTGCCTTTAGGAGCTGCTTTAACTGTTTTAATCATTGGCGATAAGGGTGAAATATTCTGGTTCTTAAGGACAAGCTGCAAGACACATACATTTCCTTTGGCCCATATCCAGTAAAGCACTTTAAAAGTTCAGCATGCATAAATTAAGCCAACATTTAAATCCCTGTGAAATCAGTGGGATTAAAATACATGACTAAACCTAGGCATTTGTTAAAGCTCTCTTTGGCTTGTGATGCCCTTTCTGAACTGAAGCCTTGGGGTTTTTTCCCTGAAGTGCAATTGTTTGGGGATAATACTTTTTTTTGCTTGAAGTATCTGCTAGGGTAAGTTACTTACGTGTTTGTTATTTGGTTTTGGATGTTGAATAGGTTTGGAAGAAAGGTTTTAAAGTGATCCAAATAAGCTCAGGCTTCTCTGGCAAAGGAAGAGTTCATATGCTTCAGAAAGGCCAATACACTTCTTCCATTTTCCCTCCTTACTCTGCAGTAAGGTGGAGTAATTTAAATGCAAGAAGCTGTTGTTAATGCAGCATTAAACTTCTGAGAGTGATCCTATTTCTAGCGAGCGATAGGAATAGAGGAGTGTGAGAGGCTTATAAAGGAGTTCTCCAAAGTTAATGGTTTGGGATTCATTTGGTCCTTGGTCTGGCGTTTTGAATTTCACATCCTTGGCCTTTGCTGACTATGGTGGCCATGCTCTTCGCTGATCTGTAGAAGACAGTGCTGGGATTTAACACGGCACCAGCTGCCGTGGCTTTGGGTGAGCATCCTCTTGTGTAGTTCTGTGTCGTGGCAAACCGCCAAAGGAGATCCGTACCATTATAAGCAGTAAGACATTTGTATTGTCCTATATGAGCATCTTTCTCTGCCAGTCCACTTTGTTTTCTGTCTTCTCCACTTTGTACAAGTTCTGTAGGGCAGAAGATTTCTCTCTTGAGGTGTTTCCTGAATAGCACTCTAAAATCATGGTGCTGTTGGTAGGTTTAGTAGGAAGGATTTTACAGGTCTGCGTAAGTCTGTCCTAGTGCACTGTTAACCATTTGTCACACACTGTGGGAACATCAGAACAGTTGTTACATCGTGAAGGCATCAAGTGGTCAGAATATCATTTTGGAATTCAGGTTGACCCTGGCTAGAAATATTAACTGCAGTAATTCTCTGACCTGATTTTTGGCACAGCTAAGATCTGAAACCTTCTTGTGGTAGAGATGATCAGCTGGTGTTCCTGGATTGCACCATTTGACACCGGAGGTCACGGAAACCAGTGAACTTCGTACCTAATGTTGAGATTGTGGGAAGACAATAGCCAAATACCATGGGTAAAGTTTTATCCTCAGTTTAGTTCACGTAGTGCATTGACCTAATGGAGTTTTTCGAGTTTTCTTTGCCTGGTATGAGATGTTGTTATTTCTCTCAAAATGCAACTATTTGAACAGCAGGAGGTATTTGAATAGTGCCATCTTTTGACTTGCTCAAGTCATTTCCTCTTGCAGTCCAATCAAAGCACTGTTGATACCGGATTGGAGAAATATCTTCCACAGAAATGGTATGAGCGAATTTACCTTCTGTATCTACATAAAGCTCTGCAAGCTACATCCTCAGTGAAGCAACCTTTTACCTTGAGAGTCCTTAAACTGTCTCTGGCTGCAGAAGACCATCCGCACTGTGTATCTCTTCACTAAGAGATTTCACTGCTGCTTTTGCTGTCTCTAATTGTTGCTTTTGTTCATGCATCAACTACTTTTCCTCATTCTGTCAGCTAATTAATAGCTCTGGCAGCTCTCACATACATTAAGCTTCAGGGCTATGTTCACTTTGACATGTATACCTGACTACTGTAAGTATAATGCGTCTCAGTATTACTCCTTCCTTGCACAGGATTTTAATTCAGACAGAGGAAGATCTGCTCACTTTTTGGAGTGTGGCATTTTGAGATCTGAGGTGTTTGGTATGAATTGGAGATAGGTTTAGAGTACCAGCTGTGGGAGGAGGGGTTGGGAATTTTGGGGGTTTGGATTTTTTTTAAAAAAAGTTTGATCATCCTTTTAGTTTAGTAATTGCAATAGTACAGGAGTGGAGTAAGAACACCTCCATGCTATGGAAATCAAGCAGTTATTTAATTTCTAAAGTACCACTGCTGCAATTTAGTCATACCAGGCTTATTTTAAGAGCTAATAAGAAAAAATGCCGTCTCCCATCCTTTTTTGTTGCCACGCACGGTGAGCGAGAGACCAGGACCCGTGTGGGTGTGTGTTGCCACAGCGACCAGCCTCCGCACCCGCATCTGCAGCGGATGCAGGAGGAAGTGGCTAGGACTTCCCCGTCCGTTCTTTAGACAGAATCATTTCAGTCATTTGCTAGCACCCTTCACCCTGCTTTCATTTTTCAAAGTCAATTGACATTAGTATGGAAAGCCTTCAACCTGTTATGCAAATTACTTTACTACACATAAGATCAAACAGCTCTGGGCTCTCTTATGACTTAACGTGGTGGTTAGGATTTATTTCACCTCTCTAAAGATGAGGCAGCTCTACTTTCTGACATCCTATAAGAGGATGTGTGTTGGCATATATGGTAGGACAGCACAAGTTACCCTGTGGAGGTAGGCGCCTCTCTGCTATTGATGACCATCAGGCAGCCTAGAGACCTAGAGAAGCCTATCTGTCTAACCTCTACAGAGCTGAAACTGCTCAAATTAATTCCCCTCTGAATGTGCTGTTTTTCAGTGCTGTAGGTATTTAAAGTGTTCCCAGGATTCTTCTCTGTTCCTATCCTGTCGTCTTCAGGCTCATCAGCTTTTCTCCTTTCTTTTCCCTTCTGTTGAATGCCAGTAGTACTCATGATACCTGCCTCACAGGACCAACTGAGGATTGGTCCAGAATTTTTTAAGAACTGCTTTGAGATTGTCAGAATGTACCAAATTTCTTTGGGTTTTTTTTTTTTTGTCTATAAGAAGCATTACAGTCTTTCAAGGAAGTACAGAGTAGCTATAAAATATTGATTTGCTGATTGGCAAAGTTTCGTAGGTTTTGATTTATGCCTGTCTTAGTGATATGCAGAAAACTGCCACAGACTCTCTTTCAATGTTGCAGTTGCAAAGAAAACATTTTATTTGAAACACCCATTAGATTATGAGCTCTGCTTTTAGTGGAAATAATGGGTTCATTTTAATCAGAAAATAGCTGTGCTTCATGCCAAGCCATTTACCTGTCCTGGCAGGTAGAGAACTGCAGCTGCTTGCACACCACATTGCAATCACTGAAATGATTTGCTGGTTAAAGGTGGAGTGGGTTTTGCAGCACAGAAATCGGAGGTAGGACTTGTTACAAATTACAGTGGGAGACTCCCTGCTAATTTCTGTCATACTATCTTCACTGGCATAATCCTGGTTATAACACAGCAGCTCCCTCATGTGTTAGAACACACTTTCCTCTGATGGGATATATGGGAGCAAACCATTTCCTACCTGCGTGCAATGTATTTTGTTTGGCTCTTCTTTTTTGAGGAGTGTTTCTTGTTCCTGTGGGGTCAGATGAGACAACTGTGAGCCCAACAGAAGTAGTTTATAAATGTCAGTGAAACCCACGTTAAACTATACAGTTTCTATACTGTATGAAGTATAGAAAAGAGAGAGAAAACTCTGTGTTTCTGTAGCCCTTCAGAAACAGTGGCAACACCCAGCTGGCATAAAACCAGCGCTGAACTCAGACCTGTGCCAGCTGCCACCCCTTGACCTCTCTGTTACGGCCTCTCCTCTGGAAGCTGCTCTAACCTTAGGCTGAGATCAGCGAGTCACAGCCGGCTCCCCGTGCCCCTCCTGGGCTTTACTGAGGCGGCCTTCAGAGTGGTGGAGAAACAGGTACTTAATACCTTCCCACTACAAATGCTGTCGTGTAATGAAGGACTTCGGAGGCACAAAAATTGCAAGTGCTAGAACTCGCCCGCTTGCTGGGAGCTAGCTTCTGTCAAACACAGCAGGAGAAAAACGCCTGCAGAATTGCATGATTAACAGAGAAACATGAGTGAAATAAATACTCGTTCGAGTGCACAGAGCTAATTAAGTCATGAACTCTTTTACCTGATGAGCCAAAGTGATAAATTAAATCTCCTGGTACCACCTAAAGCCATAAATTCTAAGGATGCTTTTTGAAGAACTCTGTAGATTGTTAATAAGTTTAATTTAAAAATTATGGAAATATTTTTGCATTGTAACTCTTAGTTACTGCATACCATGTTTGTTTAAAAATATAAAGTTTATGTGCACATATATATATGATTTTCATTATTTTAAATGGGACTTAACACAGTGCAATATTTTCTCTTAATGAAAGCATGGAAGATGTAATATGAGTTGTAGAGTATTAGAAGTGTATTGCAAACAACCACCGAACTCTCATCCTCCTTTCCACTGTGGTCTGGTTTTTAATTTATATCCTTTTGCAGAATCCACGTCGGTGCACCTAAGTTTGTTACTGCTGCCTAAGCACTCATTGATTTGGCAAGCACCAGCACCGTTCCTTTTGAGAAGCCCAGGACACCTTTAGGTGATCTGTTTATCCACTGAATTTCCAAGTTCTTTTTGACGTTCTTTCTCCAGCCATAATTCTTTGAGTCCAGCACACTGGGCTCACATTGCAGGGACTACCTCCAAATTCCTGCTTGAGAATTTGTATGTCATCCTCTGTTTCTGGTGGATGTGTGGAAGTTTGGCAGTGCAACGCCTTTTTCTAAGGCTGACCTGGACACAGTTTTATCTACGCTGCTCTGCAGTTAATGAATAGTTTAAAAACTTCCTAGTCTGTTTGGTGTTTAATGTTAATATTAAACTTTGCCATTTAATTTCACAATAAATGGCACTTAGAACACTCCTTTTTCCACAAGACTTGTCTGTATAAGCGTTGGCTGAAGAAGTTTGTTGGTTTATCGTCTTCCTGTGTAAAGGGAGCACTTGACTGAAGTAGGTATATTCACTAAACTTTCGATTGTGGATGGAGGGAAGTGGTCGCAGCTCATCTGCACCTTATTCTTTGGCATCCTCTCTCAACTGTAGCACTGCTTTACATAAAGATAATAGATAATCAGATGTCCATTCCTTTTGATTTGGGCATATTCAGCTCGGATCTTCAGCACTTGATAATCTACAATAAATTAAACTCTGAAATTTGTGTGGATCTGTAAGTTTCCATTCACTGGTGGTCCTCCAAACTTGGCCTCTAGCTTTGGACTGATGTTTCTAAGCTGAATTTCTTGGGTTTTTGGCTTCCATGCAACTTGACAACTGGTTGTGAGGTCATTCATTCTCTGGGATGCAAAAAGATATTTCTAAAGTGCAGATTCTACTTAGCATGCAGCAGTTTTTATTTCAGTTCTCATGTGAGAAAGTTATTACTATTAAAACACTCCCTGAAGCAATACCAATAAATTGGTCAGATTCAGACTGTATTACTGAGGTTGAGACTGGTTACTTTGCTGGTTCTGAAGTTATTTATGATGAAGACAAGAGCTAGTATAAAAAAAACATTTAGCAAGAAGCTTTTCTATCAAGAAGATGTTTCTGCCTACAGCTATGTTCTGCCAAAAAACATACTGCTTGTGATGAAAAATTGTCATTAATATCTTCAACCCAAAAGCAAATTTCTGGAAAGGGCGAGAATAGTTCAGGTTGAACAAAAAATCTGATTCCAGTTCTCTGAGAAGACCTCCTGCCTGCAAGGAGGCTCGTGCAGCTAGTGCCTAAGGAGCTGCCCACTGAGGTTGTACTGGCCAGTGAGTTCATGTGCTGGGTTTAGCCCAGTGCCCAGGATACCTGGGCTGTAGAAGGGACTTGAATGGGCGTTTGACTTGCTTACTGCTATGTTAAGTAATGATACCGTGTTCTGTAGTGTCCTTCTCTCTGTCTGGAGATGTAAAGTAAAAAGATGCCTTTGTTCCCATCGTAACAAAAATTTTGAAACTGCAGCACTTTACAAAAGAAAGCTTTTGGACGCTGGTCTGCAGGGGTGTACAGCTCTGCTCTCTTCTACAGCTTGCATGGCAGAGGCCAGGAAATTGTGTCTTTTTGGAGAGCTTCTCACTTCTGTGTTGCCTGTTCATGTTGCACTTAGTTATTTGAAGTGACTAACTGTTAATCCTAATTGACCTGTGTGCTGGTTTTGGTTGGGATACAGTTAATTTTCTTCATAGTAGCTGGCATGGGGCTGTGTTTTGGATTTGTGCTGGAAACAGTGTTGATAACACAGGGATGAGCAGTGCTTGCACACAGTCAAGGCCTTTTCTGCTCCTCACCCCACCCCACCAGCGAGGAGGCTGGGGGGGCACAAGGAGTTGGGAGGGGACACGGCTGGGACAGCTGACCCCAACTGACCAAAGGGATATCCCATACCATATGACGTCATGCTCAGCATATAGAGCTGGGGAAGAAGGAGGAAGGGGGGGACGTTTGGAGTGATGGCGTTTGTCTTCCCAAGTTACCGTTACGCATGATGGAGCCCTGCTTTCCTGGAGATGGCTGAACACCTGCCTGCCGATGGGAAGGGGTGAATGAATTCCTTCTTCTG
>NW_009217620.1:45052-56532 GCF_000690835.1 Fulmarus glacialis
GCTGACTCTCTCCCCCAACCCACCAGGGGGGAGTGAGCGAGCGGCTGTGTGGGGCTTAGTTGCCAGCTGGGTTAAAGCACAACAACCTACAGCACAAAGTCTACAAGCAGCATTCCAGCAGGCAGGCTGGAATAAAGAACGGCATCAAAAAGCATCTGCCCCTGCTCCCTCAACCTTGGGGGTCAGAGACCAGAAACATTGAGCGTGGCCAGCATGAGGCAATTAATGCTGCTGCAGAGAAATTAACCTGAACGTTTTTCCTTTTGCCTGATACACTTCTTCTAAATAAGCTTCTAAAAAGACTTGTTTCATATTGTGTCTGTAAGTGTATAATTTAATAGCCCATCATTCTTAAGAGTATTTGGCATTTAAACATGTCTACAAAATAAATGCAAACAGATACAGACACCCTACATGGTATATAAAGTAAATGCTGCTACATGTTAGCTTAAAATATCACTCTCCATTTCACTGTATTGCAAGACTACACTTGCAGATTTTGATCCCCAAAATTGAGTTGTGTAATAAAATTTGCCTCATAGAGCCAATTGTGAAATTACTCTGATAGTGTACTTGTACATCAAAAGCAAGAATTTTCTTTCCAGCTTTGCTGTGTTAAGTGTCATTGAGCAGAGGCCGGTCACTGTCTCCAAGAATGTCAGCAAGGTCCTGGTGGAAAAGCCCAGGGCTGGGAGTCAGGGTACCTGCGCCCACTCGAGACAGGACCAGATGTCCCAGGTAATGGTGGAGCTCTCTAAAACGAGGTGCTTTTGATGTGTGAGGTTGTAACAGTCCCTTTCTTTTCATAGAATACATGGTGGTGTATGTCTCTGGAAAAATATCATCTTCTATTAGCCTGAATTCGTTGCTGTGTTGGTTTTGTGCAGTCACACGCTCTCTAGTGGGTGAACGGCAGTGTACAGCTGCCGATCGAGGGTACAGCCCTGCAAGGGGCTTCCCTGCACCAGCTGTGACGCTAAATCCACACTTTTCAGCACCCATTGCCCTTAGCAGGCTGCAAGGGAACCCAGCCCCTCCCAAAACCTGCCTGTTCTCTGTGGGGTACATTTACGAGCCCGGCTGGACTTGGTGACCCTGCTGTGGTTCAGGGTGAGAAAGCGTTGTGGGGAATGGGGTGGAGGGCAGCAGAGGGAGGATGGAGTGGGCGGTGAGCAGAAAAGGTGAAAATAGAAAGAGGTGAAAAAGAAATGCTGGGCCTAGCACTGCCACATGCCACTTGAGATGCAGGCGATCCCGTTAGTGAAGAGCGAGGGAAGGCAAGGCAGCAGGCACTCTCGTCAGATGAAGCATACTTGGGAGAAACTGCAGAACTGAAGAAGTCTGAAGAGGACTTGGCTGCCTCTCTTCATACCGGCTGATGCAGCTTGACAACAGAGACTGATCTGACAACTTCTGAGGGGTTGAAGGGCTGCGTCTAATTTTCGCATATATGAAAATATTCATATTCTTTGGGAAAGTTTAAGGGTGCACGAGCATGCTGTTTGAGTGTATCTGGTTCCTTCTGGGTGGTAGAGTAGTAACTGCCTGGGACATAAATTTATCTTTCCTTTTGGTTGTAAAGCAGCAACAGGCTGCTGGTTCTTTGCTGGAGCAAGGGAACAATATCACATCCAGCCAGTAAGGTGGGAAGACCAGTGCATGTCCTTGGTGTGCAGAGGTGCAGTGCACTGGGCAATGGGAAGGAAAAGTCATTTAAAGCTAATTTCGCTATCTGTCTGCCAGGTCAAAATCGGGCTTTGACTTGTGGTTTGGGTTTATGTATATTCACTACAGAACTCAAATCATGCAAGCCTTCCTGGTCTACAGAGTCATTTTCACTTGTTCAGTGGCTGTGAAGAATGAGGGTTTTTTACCCTCCGCTCAGTTGTCATCTTTCCACCGGCTTCTTTTTCCTTTTCTAATCCCGATGAGGTGAGCCACGTACTCAGCAGGCGCCTGGTGCCCCATGTTGCTGGAACACCTTTACACCTCATGGTCTCCCATCATCTTGTCTTATAAAACAAATAATTCTAACTCCTCATCTCTGCTGCTGGCAATCCAATAATCAGTTATTTTCTTTATAAAGTCTGATAAACAAAACCCTTTTTTTTCTTTTTTCTTTTTTTTTTTTCTTTTGTGAAGACAGTAAGTTTCTGCAACTGGAAAAGCTCTGTCTGATCTCAAGCAACAAACATTTCCCTTTCTTAATAGAATATGATAGGAAAGAAGGATAAAAACCAGGTTTGTTATCTAAAGGTTCCCAAGAGAAATAACTGCCCTTTCTCAACTAATTCTATTTAAAGTTATTTTCCTGTTAGACTCATTAGTTACAATATTTTCTTATTGCTATCATTTTGGTGCTAGTCAATAGTTATAATAAAGTTCATATATAATAGCTGTCTTGAGAATGATATTAGTAATATTTTTATGTATACAAGTGATACTGAGTCATCAGTGACAACAGCTTCTCAAATTAGCAGATGGTGGCCCTATAAGAAAACATGTTTTCTTGCCTTACCCCTCAATTTATTCCCAGACTGAGCAAAGATAACTAGGTAGTAGCATCTGTTGATGTAATATTTCCTGTTAAACTCCATCTGCCTGCCAGATCTGAAGGTGTTCAAACTATGGTATATATAAGATACATCAAAATTCTAGTTATACCTTTTGTATCACAAACTGGAGTTGGTTTTAATTATGTAAGACGGACATTTTTGGACAGCTGTAAGAAGTAGTAATAAAAAAACGTAGTGAGTAGAGAGATGATGCTCAGCAGTTGACTTTCCTGCCTAGATTATTATTTGCTTGCATGCATGCAGTGCAAAATATAAATTTTTGCCTTACCTGAAGCCAAGCCATTTCTTGCATGTTGGGCTCGTATAATTGTTTGTATTCTTCCCACGGAAGGGAGGTGGAGAAAGGCTTTCAGAATGGGTCAGTCCAATTTCTCTGCCTGCAAAGATTGTATCGTGGCATTTGAACCTGGCTCGTAGGTATGACAGACTAAGCAAGGTTCAGATCAGGTTTTGCTGTTTACCATTCCGTTGTTATCACAAGTCCGTAACTCACTCACTGAATAATTTTTACCCATCTTTAATGGACAAAATGATAAAAATAAGGCTGTGAGGTTATTTTCTCTTCCAAAATTATAAGGGGCTCTGAAGTGGACCCTGCTGCCAGCCCCGGCTCTGCCTGCCAGGGTCAGACGTGGGACTGTGCCTGTGGGTGAGGGCACTGCCCACGCTGGGGTCCCCCACGGGTGCCCCCTGGCTCGGACCCCCGGTGTGGCCAGCCCCGAGCCTGCTGCACCCTGACAGCTACCTCTAAAACCTCCTGCTGATTTTTTTAAAACCTTGCTTTACTGTGAGAGTAGACACTGGATGCCTAACAAACAGTTGAACCTTTAGGGTGGGAACTCAGTAGACTCTCTCATACATGTGTGCTTTCATCAAACTTAAATTTTTAGTCAACTATTTAATTTTCAGTACGATTTCAACAGGAGGTTTTTTTGGCTTTATACTTCCTTCAAAGTATTGGTCAGGCTCACAGCAATTGCGATGTGCCACCAGCCGCGAGAGCGGGACCCAAGGCGAGGGCTGTGCCGGAGGAAGCTCCGTCCTCTGCCGCGGACCGACGCGGTGCTCTGGGGAGGTTGCTGTAGCCTGCTGCCAGCTCCTGCCTGCCGCTTTGCCTCTCTCCCTGACACCGGGGACGTTGTGGTGAATCCCCGGATCTGGGAGGAGGCGAGCAAAGGTCTGTTGCTTGGTGCGGGCACTCTGTGCCTGTGTGAACTGGACGCCGAGGTGCAGGGCTCGCCTAAGCGATGGGACCCCGGGAAGCTCTTGCTCTGCTTGTCCGTCTGCCGTGGCTTATGGGGCCGCTTTTAATGCGTGAGCTTCAGACCCCCGGTTCCTGGGATCTTCAGTCCTGGTCTGGGTTTCTCAGTGTTGTTGTAACTGTTGCTGTAACTTGGGCATCAGTTTTGTTGTCAGAAATTTATCCTTTCCTTCCTCCCATCCATCATGCAGTTGAGGGGGAGGAGAGTGAGCAACATGCAAAAATGTGACTGATGTTTAGGAATAGTTTTGACAGGAAAAAAAGAAGGGATGAAACATTTCAATAAAATCAAGATATTTTGCTTTTAGACTGTTGTTGGCATAATGTCTGTGCTTTGAGATTGTCTTAGATGTATTTCTTCATTAGTGAAAAGATGGTTTGAAACAACCCAGGAAAAAAAAAGGTTGTTTTTTTCATTTTGCCACCAAGTTACACAGATTCTCCAAGCTCTAACAGTAATAATAGCAGTGCCCTTCACCTTGTCTACTTCTAATCTTGGCCACACTGTGTTCTTCTCCAGCCTTTGGCTGGAGCGCCTGCTGATGAAACAAGCCAAGTTCATCTCGGAGCCTTTGAGAGAGGGGGGTGTGGTACAAGTAATAGTAATAAACAAGTTCAAATCGCTTCTCATATAAGAGATTTTTTTCCACAAACGGACCCCGAAATTTCCTGTTGTCCCTAGGTGGATGTGGATACAGACGGATACCTGCAAACAAAGACCAAGGAGTCGTATGACTCTAACTTTCTTTGCTTTGCTTTTAATGTGGTAGTAAGATCCTGTCTAACCAAGCGTGGGTTTTGCCCCCCCCCAGACCATCGCAGCCGCCCCCTTTTGAAAGTGAAGCTGATTGAATGCTATGAACTTGGCCAGCCCGTAGAGCTGGGCTCAGGGCTAGCAGTGGCCCTGGCCTCTTCAGTTAACTGATGTAGTTTGTGGCCTGTGTTGTTTCTGCTATTGATGTAGAAACACTAAGGGTGAGATCATCCGTGGGAAATGTCACACAGTAGCTCAGAAGGAATCAGTGGTACTTTCTGTCACAAAGGAACCCTACAGTAATACTTCTGGCGGTTAGCTACTCAGTCCTAGAGGAGGCTTTGGGGGCTGAGGCTCCGACGTGCATGCACGTTTGTGGAACACGCTGTGCCTGTTGGGGCTGGGGACAGCTCCAGCAAGACTCCTTAACAGGAACTCTGGTTCCAAGCGTGTACGCACACACCCCTCTCTCACACAGACACATACAGGATAACACATGGTTAACGCCAGTAAGCTGTAATTCTTTCTCTAGTTATTCAGTTCCACTGTTAAATTCCTTTGACGCGAAGGCTGGAAACCCTGGCCAGGGCTGCGGTCGCCGCCGGAGCAGCCACCGGGTGTCAACGTGCTTCTGCAGAGACGCGCCCGCGGCCTCGCCGTCCGCCCGGGCACCTTCTCCCCGCGAGGTGCTGACTTTCTTTTCCTGGCAAGAATGTGGGTGTCGATGTGAACTTCCAGTACTAGACTATTAAGGCTGTGCTATGTAAGGAGTGTTTTTGAGAACTTCAATTCCACTAAAATAGTGTGAAAAGGAGGTCTTTTTGTGCAACCCAAACCTCCGAGAGTTTCCTGGAGGTTGCTGCCCCAAGGGTGACAGCATCCCCCGCCTGCCCCGGGGCGCACCCGCCACCTCGGGACGTGCTGGCAGGGGCAGGGAGGCAATGCGGAGGGGCGGCGGCAGCTTGGCGAGGTCCAGGGTGGAACGAGACGCAGATGCTGAACCTGTGGTGTAGGCAGGCATTGGTGAGGGAGCGGCGGGTGCGTGGGAGCATAATTTCTGAGACAGAGGCTTCTGAGAGGTGAAGGGACAAAGAGGCAAGATACCGCAGGTCTGAAACGGTGGATTAGCCCCCGCAGACAATGTGTGCAGATCGGCGGCAGCTTGGCGAGGTCCAGGGTGGAACGAGACGCAGATGCTGAACCTGTGGTGTAGGCAGGCATTGGTGAGGGAGCGGCGGGTGCGTGGGAGCATAATTTCTGAGACAGAGGCTTCTGAGAGGTGAAGGGACAAAGAGGCAAGATACCGCAGGTCTGAAACGGTGGATTAGCCCCCGCAGACAATGTGTGCAGATGCTGGAGGAGCCGATGCCCACGACGTGCTTGTAATCTCGCCGAGCAGGCCGCCGTTAAACACAATCTAATCAGGGCCGCAGCAGGTGCCGTCAGGCCCAAGTATTGTCACCAGCAATAGAGTGTCTTACCTGGATAACGGTTAGCCATCACGGGGCACAGGACAAACACGCTAATTTTACGGGGTCAGAGAGCTGAGGGTGGGGGCCTGCTGCTGCCCCGCCTCGCGTCCCACAGGGAATGCTCTGTCACCTGGGGACCCCTTCCAGCGAGATAACTACCTTGTATCTGCTTCTTTTATGTGAAACAAACCAAAAGAGCCTCACCACCTGCCCTTTTGTACAAAAGAGGGGAAAGCCACCCGAGACTGCTAATCTGTCTCGAAGAAGGCTGATAAAACTATGAGCATGGGCTGCCGCCGAACATTGAAACCCTCGGGGCTGGCTCTGTGCTTGGGCTGGACGCTCCCCTGGTTCCTCCCCTCCCTCTTCTGTAGCCCTTGATCCTCCTGCATCTCCTGCCTCCCTTTGTCACACGGGAGAGGGGTGTTTCCCGTGCTGGGCACACCAGACGAGCAGTGTGGCATGCAACGGGGTGATGCGTTATGCAAGCAGAAGTATTTCCCTAACCCAGATGTGTTTTAAAACATTTTTGGTGTTTTAGGTTGTTGGGTATTTTTAAGACTTGTAGGATAGTAGAGCACTCACCGGGCAGGGAGCAGGGGTTTCCAGTGCAGAGCAATTTCCCTCCCTCTCGACATGCTAATACACGTAAAGTTATCTAGGATAGAGTGTGCAGTGTGGGTAATGCCAAAGCCCAGTAATGATTCAAGTTAACTGGTAAGGACAGCAGATGTAGCTTGAGCTAGCGGACAGTTTGCAGTAGATCTCGGGTTCAAGGTAGTGGTGGAAGGAAGCCAACAAACTATCAATGCTACTGGTTCCTGTTGTTTAAGTCTGCAAACCTGCAACCTTCCTTGACGTCCCTCTGGGTGATGGCTGCAGACATTTCATTTTCCTCAGGAACATTTACAAAAAGAAACTTGCCTTGTTTTATTCATAATTGTCCACTTAACTCTTACATAGACTTCTGAAACCTCCCACAGGACTGTGTGTGGGGTCAGGGCTGATCCCTGGCCTGTCTTCCTGTTGCAGCAAACTCTTCAGGAGAAGGCGTGAGAACCTGCGACGGGTACGTCCACGTACGGGTAAGGGTTAGCAAACCTCAGCTTTTAGATGTTTCTGTACTTCCTATTTGTAAGCATGCAACCTAAAACGTGCTACATAAGGAAGGTGTGTGCGTGCATATCTATGCGTGCATATCTGTGCATATATACAGGTTACGCACGTCTCTAGTTTTAAGTGTCCTTAATGCCGGGTCCTCCCGCACCGCTGCCAGCCTGTGAGTA
The DNA here is from genome assembly GCF_000690835.1 of Fulmarus glacialis. NCBI lineage: Eukaryota > Metazoa > Chordata > Aves > Procellariiformes > Procellariidae > Fulmarus > Fulmarus glacialis. Next base: position 52,402 of record NW_009217620.1, read on the forward strand.
GGGCAGAGGCAGTGGGTTCCTTTGGCTCCCTGCTGCCGGCGTTCGAGGTGCGGGTGACCCACCAGACCCCAGGTGGAGCAGGCCTGGCTGCGTGGTGGCTGCTGGGGAGCTGCCACGGAGGAGCTGTGCTCTCCGACACTGGAAGTCCTCTGCGCACGGGGAAGTGAGGGTTGCGGGAGCTCAGCAGCGCGCCTGAGCTGGCAGGTTTTGGCAGAGCTGGGCACAGGTCCTCCCTCCAGCCGGGTCTGGGGGCACCTGCGGGGTGCTCGGCAGGGCAGGTCTCCAGTGCGGGCACCCTCTGAGGATGCACTGATGACAAGGAACGCCGACCTCGTCTGCCCTGGCCAGGGATCATCCAAGCAAGCGATTGTACAGTGCTGCTAAACGTGCACGCTTCAGCTTTGCACGCTTTGCTGTTGGGTTACACAAGCCCGGCTTAGCACCGCTCCATGGCACTTCGTCACTGGGAAGTTACGTTCATCAACTCCCAACTTACGCTGTGACAGATCCGCTAAACAATGTGTAACACAAACACCTGTGAATTATTTTCAATAGCGAGTTCACCATTGACATAGTGGCAACTGTATAGAGAGACTGTCAGTTTTCCACTATAATCTCCTGCTGTCAATAATTCTCAGGATGAAAGCAGACATTGCTGAAACTCGCCGACTCGCACTCGTTCTTGACTTATTTCCCGGGCAACTGTTAGCTCAGGAGCCAGCCCAGTTGTTATTAAATACCGTTAGGTGCAAGAATCACAGTAGAGGCAGCAATATTTGCAATTTGAAAGAAATGGAAATGATGATAATGGCACCTGTCTTTCCTAGGCAGGGATCTTTTTCCCCCCTCTGCCACAGGCGGTGAATTAAGTGGAGCTCTCAACAGCCAGTACAGCATTTTGAGGAATTTAGATGTCTCTTAGCCATTTTGTAAAAATCGTATTTTCTTAAAACGATCACTAGGGAAAATGATGTGTATAAGAGCAAAGCTTGTAAGGGGCTTGGGGGATTATTTTTTTTATTATTAAATATTTAACATAAATATGAGCTTGCCAATATTTTAAATATTCTGGATTTAATCCAGGGTTTTAAATCAATATATATAGAGTTTAATACTCAAATGCAAACTATACTTGCATTTTTCCCATACCTTATCAAAATTTTTGATCAAAGTTATTTCTGCTTTTGATTTGACTCATCACAGGGTTTGGGTCTATTTGGGTCTATTACTGCTCTTGGAAGGCTTTTCACACAACCTGATACACTTCTCTGTCAAGCAGCTTTTCTGTCACTTGAGTTTCAGATTGCTTTCCTCAACGTCAGCCCCCTCCTGCTGGCCCCTTCCCCTCCACCGCCACCCGGGCTGCGCAGCCCTGCGGCTCCCTCGCAGCCGAGACCCCGCAAATACCGAAAAACAGCCCCAGTTTGGGTGATGTTTGCTAATTGCTGCATATTTAGGGTTTTGTTCAGTAGGGATCTTTATGGCAGCAGAAAAGGAAGTTTTCAATACAGAAAGTAGTGTTGTTGCACAAATGGAATTTGTATAATCCTGACTTATCTTCTATAGCCTTTGGTGGTGATGAATCAGATGTCCTTCCTCCAGCAGGAGATACCAAGTACCAGCACTGAAAGTCTGAGATCGCTTGAAAGACTCCCAGGCTGTGCTGGCTGCAGATCAGCAAGCCGCCTCTATCTTATTTTTGCTTCAGTTGTAGGAAGACATCACGGCAGCTCGAAATCAGCAACCACAGGCAGGCTAAGCTGCTGATGACGTCCTCATCCGTCAGGATAGCGTTTCCTGAGGTAAACAGAAGAAAAGTAGCACAAAAATCGCTCTTGCTGGAAACAATGCTGCACCTAATGGAGCTTCTTCCAGCTGCAAAGGTTTCTTAATTGGCTGCTAGCAGCTTTCGCATAGTTCTTCTGATGACTTGCTCAGAGTGCAGCTCTGGATGTTTTGGATTCCCCTTTATCCTTATTTTATTACGTGCTTGTTCCATTTTACGGGGTAGGCTGTGGAAAGGCAGAAGTAAAGGCACTGCTGCTGCCGGTACGGAAGGCCCGGCTGACCTGGCCCCCAGAGGGCCCGGCACGCCTTGCTGCTGGTGACGGCGGGTGGCTGCGTGCCATGAGGCATCGCCTCTGGTGCCCCGTTCTCCAGCCGTTTCGGTGCCAGACTGCCGGCCTGGCCCTAAGGGCACCAGCAGGAACCCCGCCCAGCAGCGCATACGAGCACGCTGTGTAGCCTGGGCTGAATTTCGCAAGCCCATTGGCACCATGAGCGAGCTACACAGTGTTCCCCAGTTCAACAGATAAAGTCTTCCAACATCTGTCAAAGACCTTGCCAAAGCAAGGGCGCGCCTGTGCCTGTCACGCCTCTTGTCAGTCCACTGCTTGGGTTAGCTAGTACAGTGTCTTCTTTCACTTCTTAGCTTCTAACTTTAGGAGAAAGAAGTATCTGGAGCACACAGACGGCGTCTGCCTCTGCTCACGCAGATGAGCCGTGGCTCCGAAATGGCAGCAGTGACCCAATCTTGTAGGACACATTGGTGTAGAAAGACAGTGTATACGTAAATAATCATAACTGCTAGCAATTTCTTTTTATGTACTTTCCTTCATTGCTTGAAGTGATGTAATGAGTAGTTTGGTAGGATATATACTCACTCAACTACACAAAGACTTTATATTCTGAGAAAATTGTATTAGATACTGTCTAAAACAAAATCTAAGTCCGGTTTGTAGGATTCCAGCCATAAGAGGAGGTGCATCCAGCATCACAAGGTGCCCTGTGGAAACTCCACCTGTAGCTGCTATAGGGAGTGCCTAATGAGGCCATCCTGTGGACTCTGAGAGTGAGGGACCCAGGCAGTACTATACATGACATGATACTTAACGGGTATTACAGTAAAAAATCATCTCCCAACCCTGCGTTTAGGTTCAGCTCTATCCTTTTGCTCGCAGTGCTGTGTAAATGCAGGTGAACATACAGCATTCAAATAGCTGTTGATAGCACCATCTGCAAAAGGCTAATGGCTCATTCATTAAGCAGTGGGAGCCAGCACAGCCACAGTCTAATCAGATATTGTATGATGAATAATTCAGAAATAATCCTCATATACTTGAATAAATATCAGGAGAAGGAAGGAAAAAACCGCATACATATGGCACGTTAAGGGAACAAAACAGACATTTTTCAATGTCCTAGGCTGATGAGCTTTGTTATACTGGATGTTAATCACGCAGGTGGCTAATGCTTGATGAGAAAGCTGACTGAGGGGTTTCTGGCCCAGCATTTGGAAGGTGTTAGTAAGCGGAAAAGACCACAGTGCTCATGGGAAAATCCATTAGCCTTACATTTTGCAATCTGCGTGCGGTTCTGTTGTGTAACTTGCTGGTGACACACGTGGAGGATGGAGTTTGTGAGGTGATGGCTGGGAAAACCCAGGTCCAGGTCTGCCTGCTGCAGTGCTCTTCTGTGCTGCTGGGCGAATCGCTTTGATCAGGTGTGTGCCGTCCCTCACGCAGCTCCTGCCCGCACACCCTCGCACCTTCACTGCAGCGTTTTACTCTTAAACTACTTGTTTTGCTGGAGTACGTGGTGCGGGGCGTTCGCAACGCTGACCAACCAGATGATTGTTTGGTGGGGCCTCTGTGTGGCTAGTACAGATGCTGTAAGTAATTTCCTTTGTTTCAGGGTATCTTAGTGCAGAACAGAACAAGACTATATAAGCCGGCAACGTGCACTTGCAGCCCAGAAAGCCAATAGTGTCCTGGGCTGCATCACCAGCAGCGTGGCCAGCAGGTCCAAGGAGGCGATTCTGCCCCTCTGCTCTGCTCCGGTGAGACCCCCCCTGCAGTGCTGCGTCCAGCTCTGGGGTCCCCAGCACAAGAAAGACCTGGACCTGTTGGAGCGGGTCCAGAGGAGGCCACGAAAATGGCCAGAGGGCTGGAACACCTCTTCTATGGAGAAAGGCCGAAAGAGTTGGGGTTGTTCAGCCTGGAGAAGAGACGGCTCCAGGGAGACCTTATTGCAGCTTTTCAATATATAAACGGGGCTTGTAAGAAAGTCGGAGAGAGACTATTTACCTGTCGTGACAGGATAAAGGGGAACAGTTTTCAACTTAAACCGGGA
>NW_009217620.1:56690-57864 GCF_000690835.1 Fulmarus glacialis
TGACTTTTGAGGTCCCCTCCCAACCAAAACCATTCTGTGATTCTGTGGTTCTAACAATAGCCTGGAGGTGTACACAAAGCATGGATAATGCAAGCCAGCATGCCAGGAAAGTCACATCCTTCGTCATGGGCTTAGGCAAGGGGCCATGGAGCGGTGTGAGAGAAGCCAGAGCAAGGGCTGCTCCCAGCAGAGGCTGTGCCTCCCCTTCATTCATCTTGATCTTAGGTTCTCCAAAAACGGTACTCTGGTGCAGAAGTCTGGTCTTTCCAAGTTTTGGCAATCATTGTAAAGTTTTCCTACTTCATTTTTCCTACTTCATGTCCAGAAATGCTTGGGGTTAAAGGCATCCTTTTGCCAACAGATGTAAACCCGTGACAAGTCTTCCCAGAGACACAGGGTACAACCGTCTGCCGTGAACACCAGTACCACCTCCCGGCAGCTTGAGGACGACTAGCCAGCAAGTGTTGTAGGCATATGGCCTGCGTACCACGTCTTGTATGTGTGAAATAGTGAGTCCTATATATGTGCATATTTTGAGCAAAACCCTTTTTTTTCTGACTGAGAATATGCTTGGGACCTAACACTACAGTGCATATGCAGGCGTGAGAGTGCCCGGGGTGCATGTGCTCTCCCTCGGCAGAACTGCTATTGTCTGATCTGAGCAAAACCTGCGTCCCCTTCAGCCCCGAAAGCGGGCTGCACAAGCTGTTTGTGAAAACAGAAAGGCGTGACCGTCACCAGGTCCCTGCTGGCCAGAGGTCTGTGTCCAGCACTGGTATAACCCGGGGCTGCACTAAACCTCGGCAGCAGACACGAAGCTGGCGCTGCGTTGAAAGCTCGCCATAAAGGCACCGGCGCTGCCAAGTGCGGCACCCAGCCACCCAGGCCGCCTTGCTGGAAGGACACGGCCTGGATCTGGAGATTAGGGTGTCCTGTATCAGGTACCTTTCCAATGAGGAATACATCTCCTTTATTTTCTGCCCTTCCTCTGTGAGGGCGCAGCACTTTCAGATACTCAGTTTCTTCTCTTTACTCGTACTCAGGCAAAAGAGCATTCCGCCCATGTGGACGCTGCTGGGCCTTAAACGCCTCCATAAGCACACCGTCCTAAGTAAGTGCAGTGCCCACACAGTCCTGCGGAAGGGGAAAGGACGCCGTCGCAGCCCTTCCCGCC
>NW_009217621.1:0-695 GCF_000690835.1 Fulmarus glacialis
GGTGGTGGTTTTGTGGTTTTTTTTTTATTAATAACGGGAAAACCCACGTGGAAAAATAATAAAGGCCATGTTGTTACAGCTCTGTGATCAGTTTACTTGGAAAAAGGCTTTTTTGGCATGTGCTCACCTATAGCGTTGAGCCATGCTGGTCTGAGCCGGGCTGTGGCGAGGAGCACGGGGGGTGAATCCAGCCCGGACACCCTGGCAGCGAGGGGGTTAAACCACCAGCGAACCTAGCAGCCCATCTCAGCTGGTTCTCTGAGCTGTGGAAGTAAGAGAGGTCATTATGGTTATGCTTAGAAATGTGCTTTTCCGGAGCCAATCCAGTATCCAGGCACGCTCCATCCCAGCGAGAGCGATCTTTCCGCCACCAGCACAGACGGGCACTCTCTGCCAAAGCATCAGCTGACGGTGCACACCCGAGCCAGGAATCAAGGTCATGAGCACTTCGTGTCTGGGTTTGGGAAGGGAACCAGCCCAAAAGGGGGGACTCTGCCATGGGGAACTGGGGCGAGAAGCACTGGAAAGGGCGAAGCACAGGGAGAAGGGGCAGGCTGCCTCCAGCAACCCCGAGTCCTCCTCCTGCTACACCAAGGGGCCATCGCCAGCCCCACTCTCGCTTCCCTGTAGAGCCAGGGGCACCAGGAGTGACTCGGCTCCCCGCGTTCGGCACATCTGCCCCAGCAGGGACGAGC
>NW_009217621.1:790-11211 GCF_000690835.1 Fulmarus glacialis
CCCCAGCAGGACCGAGCTGCTCCCGTCAGGCTTCCTCCGCGGTCACCGCAGCCCGGAGCAACCTCAGACCCGGCCCGGTGCAGCCCAGCCCTTTGCCATCCCTTCCCCTGACCTTCAGCTCCAGTTACAAGATTTATGCTCCAGTTGCTCGTTACCAGAAGGCACCAGGCTTCTCATAGGGGTCACCTCATCACACACACGCTTCCCACCCTGGGGAACGTCTGAAAGCAGCCAGGAGTTTCAAAAAACTGCGTGCCCTCCCATGCAGCTAGCCCTATTTTTTCACCAAGATGAAGCGTGGCACGTAAAAAAGAAAAGACCTGGTACAAAGTACAACTGGAGATTGGAGAGATTTATTTTCCATCACTTACCAAGGCAGCAAACACACCACAGTTAACGTTTACTTAAAATAGCTCCACTCACCCATTTGCTTCTTACTCTTCCACTCCCAATGTTTGCAGACAAAACGAGTGAGGCTGGGGGAGGGTTTGGGGACCGAAGCCAAGCAGCTCAGCACCATTACCGGCTGGCAGGATGTAACCCCATCGCAGGGCCCAGCAGCAACCACCCCTGTCCCCCAGAGCGGTGAGGGGACAGGCAGGGAGGGCACAGCTGCGCGGCTCCACCTTTCACAGGCAACTGGATGGGGCTGATGTCATGCAGGCGCAGCTGGCCGCACTGCCGAGCGCTGGCAGCTTACCCAGCGAAACGTGAGGCTACAGGATGGGAGAGGTGCCGACGAAGGGGTGTAATTAGCCAATTTTGGCAGGAGGGCCTACTGGTAGGAGAAAATGGCAGCCCGCGCCGAAGGTAACAGAGGACAACTTGTATCGAAGTCAACACCTGTAACACCACACGTTTAGAAGGAAACTCCTCGTCCCCGGAGCAAGGGGCGCGCTGGCTCAGTTCTGCTCGCTCCTCGTGGTGTACGCCAGGGACTCACAATGCCGGTACCCCTGCCTGCCTGCCCGCTCAATCCCGGGGCTTCTTCTTATGCTTCTTTTTCTTCTTCTTCTTCTGAGCCTTGCTGGGCTTCCCCGAATGCTTGCTCCTCTTGCTGGCCAGCTGAGCCCCATCACTGTCCGAGTCCGAGCTGTCTGAGTCCGACTCGGAGGACTGCTTATTCTTGTGCTTCTTTTTCTTCTTCTTCTCCTGGCGAATGAAGGAAAATAAATAAAAAGCCTTGCACGTGAGAGAACTGTCACTTGTGCTCACCAGGGCAGCGAGACACTTTCTGTAATGAGTGCCTCACAAGCTGTGACAAGGGCAAGCCTGTTCCGACACGGAAGGTGCACAAAGCTTCTGCCCCAGCAAGCCAGGATTTAACCACTGCTGTCAGTCCACAGCTGCACCGAGCAGGGTATGGCAGCTATCAGAGCAGAGGGGTATCAAAATGTAAATCCAAGCCTGTAAACTGTTAGTCAAATCACAAAAAGAGAGTCCTTGCCATCCCTCCACAGTTAGAGCTTACTCCATTATTTAAGGCTATTCTTTATTAATAGAGGTTGGCAGGATGAAGCCTTTTTGCCAACGAAATGGGTTTCTAAAATAGCCAGCTGGACACGAGCACCATCCCCGCTTCCCCACACCACCGTCAGCCCACAGACTGCCAGGAAACGAGCGCTGATGTGCTGCAGCACTCACGACAACACACCCTTCTCCTTGCAGGAAAGCCCAAGAAATGCCAGTCAGAGTTTCTTGCAGCTGTCCCTGGAGGGGAGCCGGGATGAGGAAAGCGCCCTTTTGCAAGCAGCAACTCTTTGCACAATCTCAGAACAGATTGCACACCCTCCTGCTCTCGCAGCTTCTCACCCTCTCCCCCCGCACACAGGCAGAGTCCAGGGGCTGCACTGAGACCCCCAGGTTGTGTTTCTGTGAAGCCCTGAAGCAACAGCTAGGCAGAGCTCAAGACCTGACATTTAGATGCAGAGTAAGAACAGCTGGTGCTGGAATAAAGCTCGTAAGGAACTTTGAAAGGGATCTAAACCCTCAATTTTCAGGCTTCTGACAGTAACTACCAAGCAGAGATTACTCTAAAATCAGCACCACGGTACACCTTCCCCTGGAATCGCATCGGGCAGAGCATCCCGAAGCAGATAAAGACCATTTAATGATGCAGTATAGCAATTTGTGTATATTTAATTAGAAAGCAGTACTGGGGGAGAGGATCTGATCTGCCTGTGCTGGCAGCACGCACAGCCCAGCTGCCAGCCCCGCTCTGCCCATTGCTTCACCCCCTTCCAGGTGAAGGAGCAGGATGAGAAATGCTGACCGCAGCTCTCGGGAGCCAGCCGAGCACCGGGGCAGCCTGACGGCTCGGTAAACCACTGCCCTCCGGCCAGGGCGGCCAGCGCCGGAGGCAGGCTGGACAGCCAGCGCCAACCCGAGCCGTCCCGGAGCCAGGAACACAGGCTCAAAAGGCATCAGCCGGCGTGGTCGGCTTTTGTGCACAAATAAACAAACATTCAAATCTGATCCCAGCACAACTCACCTTTCCAATTCTCCAAATACCTGCAAAACCATTGCGTAGACCAACTCTTGGAACAAAAGGGAAGATACTTGTTTCAGGTATATTTTAGAAAGATGCTTTGAAAAAGAAGTCCTGCAAAAATGAGGTATTTTCTCTAATGCCACTTGTTCTGGGAAGTAAAGGAAAGCAGCATGCAGGTGAGAGGGCCCATAAAAAAAAGTAATTTTAGTATTTTGCACATGCCTAACACAAAGCACTTCAAGATTGCTAAGATCAGTAAGGGTTCCAGCTTTCTGTCCAAGCCCAGCAACACTGGCCTCCAAGGAGGATCCACTGATCTCATCCACGGTCACACCAACATCAAAGAGAGACCTTCCCATGAAAATGGCTATCATGAATTTTCATTCTATTCAAGGACATAAAGAAGATAGCAAAGGAAAGAAGCAAAAGAGGGTTTCATGAAGCGGAGATGGGCTAGCAAGGCAACCCAAGCCCATGTGATTACCTGCGATAGGCTTAGACAACGCCAGTGAGGAACGCAACCCAGCAAGCAAAGCTTGCTGCTTTGACCAAGCCATATACCAGCATTTTTGCTTAAAGCGAGCTGCACCTTCCCAAGTGATCCATGTGTGCTCACTGCTCTGGAACTCGTGCACCCGTAAGACTGGGCACAATCGTCCCCAAACTTGCTGCAATCCAGCATTGTCTTCTCTTCCATAACTTAACTATGCAGCCAGGTGCCAGGGATACACGTACCACTGCTAGCTGCACTAGCCGAGGTTTTATCCCTTAGTCATAGCCCAGCTCCTTTCCCCCTGAGCATATTTTATCTTTGCTGCATGCATCTCCTGCAGACTGGTGTCACCCTGGGTTTGTAAAGACATGCCCCGCGGTTGAGATGGCACAGCAGCACTGCAGCTGGGGTCAAAACGCCCTCGAAGCAGAGCATGAGCAAGGAGCCATGGCCATGGCACAGCCTCCCATGCTGACCACCCCCTCCGGTGGGCTGAGCGCTCCGTTAGCAGCAGTAACGAGTCTGCTGAGCAGGCACTAGCAGGTGGGAGAAGCCCAGGGCATTCACTTCAAGGCATCGCTAGACTGGGAAAAGGAGTCTTGGTAAGCCAGACAAAAAGCCATGTTTCCCCCCCCCACCTCTAATTTAAATGGTTTCTTCAGAGCGCTGCTGCGCACAGGCTTTGGGGAGCAGCACAATGGGAGACAGACAGCAGTCAAATGACAGTCCCAAACATAACACACAAACGTGTTTTACATTCCGCTACAGAAGGGAGTGTAATGGGAGAAGCCTGGAGCCCCCAAGCCAACAGTTCCACTTATTTTCTTTGCCAAGAGTGTCCCCAATGACCTCAAGGCCACCCTTGGGCTTGCAGAGAGTTTTACTGGGAGAGGTCTGCTGTAAGTCACCCTTGCCTTGGCAGGGCTGTTAGTGCCATGCACTCATTTCACGAGGAAGCAGAAAGCAGCACCAAGCCCAACGGCACGGTTATGCCAGTTGCAGGACTACAGGCAGGACGAGTCCTCGGTGAGGCTATCCTCCTTGGCCAGCTGCTGCGGACATCCACAGCTACCCTAGAAGCTAAGCCAAGGGAGAGAAAACGAGCGCATGATTAGATGAAGGGAACAGCCGCAATCAGCCACAGATACACATGAGATACCTGTACAAAATAAGAATGATTGTATGGGCAAGTATTTCCACCTGTTCCAACACAAGTAGGCACAGCACAGGGCTGGCCATGGGGGCTAAAGGTCTGAACCCAGCACTGACACCGGTTTTGTGGGTCCAGCGTGAGATACTCCCCCTCCTGCCTCGGGTGCCCACAGGTGCTGCCTTAGGCCTGTTACACACCCACAACACCCAGGGGAAAAGAACAACCCTAGCTGGAAATGGATTGGAAAGCATCCACGTAAAGAAAACTCATTTCACAGGAGGAAGCCCGAGACATGGCAGCATGTGCGTATTCACCCAGAGGACTCCAAGCTAAGAAACCAGCATTCATCTGTTCGAAACAAAAGCCAGAAGCAGCTGCTAAGCACAGCATGAAAAATGAGGCAAAGGGGCAGGGGGGAAAAATCCCCTACAATAACTGACTTTTACATCCTGACTCTGCATCATCTGCTGCAGGCTCGGAGGTGCTCAGTTTGCTCACCAAGGAAGGCAAGCACGTTAAAGCCAAGCCCGTGCTGTATTTACATATGCGTTAACAGCAAGGGCGCAGGGGTGCTGGTAGCCCTCCAGTGCCACCCACAATCTTCCCCTGAAGCACAAATTGTCTTAAAATTGCTTGGGGAAAAAGAAGTGTCCCAATGAGGAGAGCACAGGGAGGGCTGGGTTCCCCCCTCCTCCCCACAAAACATTTCTTCCATTAGCTTCAACCACTTCCAGACAAGTGCAGTTTCCATATGAAGATTAATGTACTGGCTTACGGGAAGACAAGCCGAGTCTGTCTACATTTCATTTAAAACCAACATATTCTCCCGTAAGAGTGGGGACACAAAAGGCCCAGCTAAAGACATCAATTTAGCATGGATTGTGTGTCATAGCACCAGATACAGGCTATCAATTAGGAACAACAAAGGAAGGGAGCTAGTAGCTTATTTAATGTGAAACAGAACAACTCTTTCAGGGAGGTGGAAGAGCAAAGACAACGCATAGCTGGGAGCTGAACATCAAGCAAAGAGTCCTCGGGGACTCCAGGGAGAAGAGCAGAGGATTGAGTTCACTCCACACCTAGCAGACCCTTGGCAAGTATCAGTTTTTTGTAGCTCCACAATAGCACTATGATCATTGATGTCACCCAAAATTTGACAGCCTAAATTTTTCTGTGGGACAATACCAGACTCACTACAAAGTCCCCTACTCACTCCCTACCCCGGGCAGAAGCAAATTATAACAGTCTTTAGAAGAAGAGGATGGTAAAGAGTTAAATCTTCTACAGAAAGGGGGTGCAGCGAGGAGAATTTTCTCAAGCTTTTCCAGCCTGTGCACACGGTGAGAAAGTTTGACAAGACCTTAACAACTAACAGAGTTTCATTCCAGAGCTTGGGAAACTTACTCAGCCTGTGAAGGCTGAAGACAGGACAGGATGTCACGCCAGTCCCTTCAGGATTACAGGGGAAGTAAAAGTACACACGTAGACATTGTGCTGGCTGGGAAAAAAAAAAAAAACAAACCCTCAGTTTCCCCTTTTGGGGGGGGTGTCTAACAGCAAAACCACTCACAACAACAGAAATAAGTACTTCCAGTGCAGTAATACAAGCACCACAGCATAAGCACACGCCGGACTGCAAATACTGCAGGGAGCAAGCCAGCGACAGAAGAGCTTAACATTTTCTGTAGCAGAAGGCAGAGCTGCTGTGACATCATCCTGCACAAGCTGCAATCTTCTATTAAACCAGAGATTTCTTTAAACTCCAGCATCCCGGTACTGGGCGACAAGTCGACTCATCACTGCGCAAGCAAGAGTGTTTCTCTAGTTTACGCATTGAGAGGGCAGTGCCAAGGCAAGGGCCAGATTTCTGCCTCCAGCAACAGCAGCAAAGCCCTGCCGCGCCCTGAGCTTCAAACTGGTCTCCAGAACCGATGGCTGCTGATGGATGAAGCTCAACTCAGCTCTCAGGCACACCCAGGCACTCCCCCAGAACTGCAAACACTGCATTTGTGTCAACATTTTGAGTGGATTTTGCCCAAGCAGACTCTCAGTGTAAAGATGCAGAGGGCCAACAAGTATGAAGACCTGCACGTTACAATTCCTTGCACGTCTTGTCCAATTTATGTAATGATTACAATTCTACCAAAACAGAACAAACTTGCTTCTCAAAACCTGTCATCTGCAAAACCCGCGTTGGGAGCTGGCATGCAGAAGAGCAACAGGCTGATAGTGCTGGTTCTCCTACTGCTCTAGTTATTTTCAAAAAGCTGGTGCTAAGAGGGGACCACATTAGCACACCAGGCTCTCTCCTGTCCTTTGTAAGGAAAGCTACTCGGGGCTACGCTTTAAGAATGTCATAACAGTTCATTCCTTCTAAAGGTATTTGATTTTGAGATAAGAGGGGAGTGTCCAGAACTCTCCAAGAAGTTTAAATATTTTTTGCCAGATCCTTTTGTGGAGTTATGGTCTCATTCAGAGACTTTATGAAGTCTCTGTCCTTGTGAAAAATTAGAATGGATTTCCAGACATATGTCTTTCTGCATCTCTAGAGAGGTGCCAGTATTCCTTCAAGGGTTTTTTAATACTTAAAAAGAAGAAAAAAAAAAAAGAAAAAAGTGAAATTCCACCACTCAGTTTAATTCCAAACAAGATTCATTATGTAAATCTAAAGGTATTATTGCATCCCTTGTTTGAGGATCAGTCAGAATTAATCTGATGAGAAGAATCCAGTCTATGGTCATTAAATAAATACAGCAAAGTTCAGAAAAACACAGATAAGGATAATAAGAGAACAGCATAGTGTGTGAAGTGCTGCGCCCTGAGCTAATGCTATTTAAGAACTAGTAAAACAAGTACCAGCTACAAGTGAGGATTGACTAAGGCTTGATGAATTACAGGTCACTGAACAAACAACAATCAAGAAGGTGAGGTTTTCACATGAAGAGAGCAACATCTGCAAGCAGATTGCCTGGAAATCTTTTACACAGTGGGAGAAGGAGCAGCAAAGTCTGCCGAAAAGCCATCACAGGTCACATTTACTACGCAATTCCAATGACGGTTGCAAAACTACCCCAGGGATAAGTAAGTTAATCAATGTATCTGAGCAGAAGATGGGACGCTTTTGTAGAATTCAAATTAAAGGGGTTACTCCTGGTGTCGAAACAGCAGATCTTTTCTTGAAAGACACACAGGAGAGAAGAATCAGAAGGGTTCATTTCTTCTCAGCACGCCTCCCTCCCACGCAAGCTCAGCACAGGCATGCTGCCGGGTTCCCATAGGAGCTCCTTCACCCTGCGACCCAAAGAGTAAAAGCGAAAGGGACGCAGCCACATGCCCGCGCAGCTGTCAGCGACTCCTCGGATGATCTCCGGTACTTCCGCACAGCGCTGCGACAGCAGCACCTCCCTCAAGTCGCTTATTTTCTCAGGGATTACAGGAGGCAGGACAGTGCTCTCATGTGCAGAGTACTAACAGGGTGATCTGTCTCTAGGAAGACTTGTGCCCTCGGTCACAGCAGAAGCCTGGGCCCGTGCAGAGACCTGAAGCCCCCAGCTGTCTCTTACTCCTGCAAACGCTGCGGGGCTTAGGCAAGAGGGAAACGAGGAACTGAGGAACCATTGGGAAGGCAAGCCGAGATAAATGGGAGTGAGGACCCCGGCGTATCTCTGTAAGGAGAGGAGTCTCTGGGGAGAGTGAAGAGCACCCGGGGACAGCAAGGAAGCATCAGATGAAGGAAACAGAAAACATCGATCATGAACAACCAAAAGCATTAATACCATTGCTATGACACTAATCGGTGTCCCTATTACTCATTTAAAAATATAAGCTCTACATTTATGTTACAAACATGAGATGGGATGGGGTCAGCAAGGTAGATTGAGCTATTTCTACTTTGTGTAAATCTCCCTGGGGCTCCAGGCAAGCAGGGAAGCACATGGTGGCTCCCAGACAAGATCACAGCAGGCACTCAAGACAACAAGGGAGCTATTCATTTCGAGGATCCCACATCCTGCCTCCAAAAAGCTCAAAGTTTTATTTTCCAGCACTGGAAAACATCTGAAAACTTTTGATCTCCTCCTTGAGAAGGGAGGAAGATCAAAAGAACAAGCAAGACTTAAAAGAAGGCTGTTAATCCACCGACCCCAAAAAATTAGTAACAACTTCAGGACAGTGACCCACATATCCTGTAGTCTCAGCAGGGCAAGACACCACAGGGACTCCCCACCCCGGTGGATGGGCACTGACATAACGAGCTATTTGCGCACCTCAGTGTAATTTTTCCCTCACAGCATTTAAATAGCCGTTACACAAAGCCTTTACCAGACAAACCATCATCACTGCTAGAGGGGAGAGAACCCAAGGCAGGAGAGGCCAGCCCTGCTGAGGTATTACCATTATTACGGCCTGCTCTCACACCGCTCCATGGCAAGAAAGAAGCCCAACATCTGGAGTCTGGAAAGGTCAGAGTTGCAGTTAGCCTGGGATCTGAGAGCCGACCCAGTTCAATCACGTGCTTCCGACATCAGAATAGAAAGAAGTGTGTGTATTTTCTGTCACAGCGTAATGACACTCTGCAGACAAGTCCAAGACATTCTTGAATAAGAACCTACGTAGTGGGAAAGCAAAGTACATCTTGGGATGGAACCGGGCAACAGGATCTACCGTCAAGAGAGATCCGGTTCCCGCTACTGAATCAGCTATCCGGAGCACTACTAAGCAAACCAGAACTGCAAATTAGGCATCAAATTAACGCTAACTTCATTTTGTACTGACTGTAGGGCAGAAACAGGTATGCCACAGGGCAGGGGTTGACACAAGGAAAGTCACGACACACCCGTCTCTTCTGCTCTGGTGCAGTCACCACCTACAATCCCACAAACAGCCCCAGCTACTCCTCTCTCAAGTAGGAGTGTACCAAAGTGCCAGAAGCCACATTAGCAGTGAAAAACATGACTGGAAGCGAGACTTCAGCTACCAGTGTCAGTCACTCTGGACTGGTCTGTGTGTTGCCATCAAAACAGACTCCTCCATTCCCTGTTTCCAACATCTGCAGTCTCTCCTACGAGCACCAGTACTGGTTTAACTCTCAGTGAGCCAGGGAGAACTAAGGCCTAAGAAGTTAGTTCTCACTGTGCAATAGCTAACTGCAATTGCTAACATCATCCTTGTCCCTCTCCAGTAAAAATGAAACCCACCACCTTTTCTGCCTGTTGCCCCTCTCCAGGGATACAGACAGGCCACAGAGCTGGAAAGAGAAAAAAAAAAAAAAAAAGAAAGAAAGAAAAAAGGGCTTTGGAAGTGTAATTAAAAGTTGGACTCCAGTTGTGAAGAGGCTGATTAAACAGTTTATTTACTGACATCTAGAACTGGAATACTCATTGCTGTATAAACAGACTGACCACCTGTTTTGGATTCGGGTCTCCTGCTCCTGTTCTGGATTCAGGTCTCCCCTATGCTTTATACCAGCATGCTCTGAAGCCAGAGTTCAAACACTGGACACAAAAGGTCTCTTACCTCTTGACATTTTCACATAGACAAAAATTGCTTTAGAGCCTGGAAATGGGAGTACGCTCCCTGTGCAAATACAACCAGCGATTTTCCCTGGCATGTGCAGATAAGCCTAGTTCACATGGCACTGACTGGGTCAGGATATCTGCTGAAGCAAGGCAGCAGGGCGTTTAGTTCAGATGAAAGAAAGGTGTTACGGAAAGAGCAGTGAGAAAGGAGGGGCAACAGGGTTATTGCCAAGAATCACAGAAATTCAGGAAACTGAAGCAATTTCTATAGAGCCTCACAAAGACGAAGAAAAAAAAATCCTTTTCTCACTGTAAGAAATCTCTTTTGAGGACTGTGCATTATAGCACAAAACCGTCTTAAAGACAGTTTAACAAGAACAAAGGGAGAAAAGTATAAGAATTACTAAGAAGTCTGCAGAGGAGATTCTTGTTTTGCTACAGAATCTGCAGAAAACTGAGCCACCTTCTCAGCCCAGAACTGGCTACTCATAGCCACATTGCTGTAGTAAATCACAGATGTAACTATTCAGAACAAATTATCTGGCTCACTTTTCCAGGCCAGCAGTAGGGCATCTCATACCTTTTTCCTTTTTTTTGAAGAATCGTCAGCCAGGTTGGTCTTTTTATCTCTTTCATATCCTGCTGCTGCCACCTCCTCTTCATCCTCTTCTGGAATGAGGCTATATTTGGTACCTCCAGGCTGCACGAAACACTCCTTGGCAAAATGACCTGTAAAATAGTATTTGAAGGAGCAGCCCACCCCCCCCC
>NW_009217621.1:11230-16982 GCF_000690835.1 Fulmarus glacialis
TTTTAAACAACTGCATTTCAGACACCTGAAGTGCTGCCAGACCTTTTTATTATTAGTCACAATAAGAGAATCTACACTGTACATTTTTTGTTCTAGCATTTCAGCTAATTTAACATGCCCTGATTAAACAAGCCAGGGAGCAAACGCAACCCGGGTTGTTCTGGAAAGATTAGTCAGGCAACAACTAAGACACTCTTGTCTGAACAGGGAAATTGGTAGAAACGTGTCTGTGCGAGGGCTTATACATGGAAAAGCATACGGCAAAGGGAGTAAATTGGTGTGATAGGCACCTGGTAAATGAGACCAAAGCCACAAATATGGAGGAAATCAGCTCATTCTGGTTCTACCCTTTCTACTCTGGAGACATCAAAGTTGACCTACTAACGGTTGTAGTGGAAACTGCAGATAGATAGCATCTGCCTGCCTGTTATGAGTAGACATCGTCATTAAAAGGCAGGCTGGAAATACACAGAATCCAGTTAAAAGTTTTGGGGCTTCTTTAAAATGGTATTTTAAAGATAGTTATCTACTACTACAGAGAACCATATTTGTTATTAACCTTCTCCAGAATAGCATTAACTCCAGCTTAACTATTTACTCTAAATAACGTAAGACAAGTAGGGTGTAGAAAAACTCCATGTACAAAAAACTACTTTATGCCTCGGCAACTTGTAAAAAGCTACTGAAAAGACATCACATAAGCCAACTTCCTATTGCTGAACTAGGCAAAACACAAAAATTTCACCAGGTTAAAAAAAACAAACGCTTGTTTTCAGCTCTAAGACACTGCTCACAAGTTAACACTGTGTTCCCAACAACTGATCAGTCAAGTAATTTCCACTGATTGTTCTTCTTAACGAAATTATCTGGTGAAGGCATATGTTTATTTCTTAAAATGCAAAACTGGAACAAGATCTCAGCTATACGAGACATTAACACAAATGCCGCAAGAAGGGAACCTGTACTGAACCTGTACTCAGTAGGAAGGTTCTTTACAGAAAGCTCAAAGGAATGTGATTTTAAGAAACAAACTTTTATAAAAGCTAAGTCTTTCCTTTTTGTAACAAGTGATAGAAAATGTAGTTCTCCTCCAAAAGAGACACGTGGAAGCAAAATTCCGTCCTTATACACAACCATGAGACAGATGTCAACACAACTCTATCTACAGGTCACTATAGAACAAGGCTACACCAAAAGACAATGCTGCATGAACACACCTTTGCAACCGCATTTCTTGCACACGGTGTTCAAGACAGCTTCAAGCGTGATCTTCTGACTCGTGTAGTCTCTGAACATGCGTTTTTTCCTCTCATCCTGACTGGAAAGAGAAGGACAATTCCATTTGCAATCCACTGTCATCTTTAACCCTGTATATTTATATGGACACGATCAAACACAGCTTTTTTCAAATGTTGCTCTAAAAGCACCACTTCGCTAAACCAAAGAACAGCACTGACCAACTGCTCATTAGAATAAACCACATTGTTAACAGCATATTTCCTGTCATCTACTTTTGAGATTAACTGAGCACTCTCTACGCAAAGCAGACAAATGTGGGGAGCTGCAGTTATGTCCTTTATATTAACATCTGTATTTTGTATGCCAACGCACACACACATATATATACTTGCCCAGTACAAAAATAAAGCGATTTTATTTGACCTGCAAGAGACCAGACAATAAAAAAAAGGAAAAAAAAAAAAGGCAGACAAGGAAGCTCTGAAAAAACTGGGCAGTTAAGATTTGATTTTGTAGTATGTGAAAGTGAGACAAATCCCCAGCTGGAATGAACAGTCCTTCCAGCACAAGCGCACGGCCATCACAACGCAGGAATGAAAATCCTGCTGCGGTGCGAAGGACTGGAACTCACTGCAGCCTCCTCCAGCTCCTGCCTGCCTCTAGGCAGCACAGCCAAGAGAGCGCCTTCAGTCAACCCTCCAGCCAGCCAGCGCATCGCTGTGGGGCTCAGGAAGAACCCCCCTCACCCTCCAAAGGAGGGGGGACCTAGAGAATAAGCATGGCAGGGAAGGCAGGAATGAAAGGCAGGGAAAAGCAGGCAGCAGCAACCTGTCTGATCTGTTATATCCCGCTCAGGAGATTTACCTACTCAAGGGAAACATTGTTTGGATCAAGGTCTTTTCCCGTGCCTTGGTTAACAACCTTCATGGAGAGGGAGAGTTTCAGTTTGTCATCTTTCATCTGAAAGAGGAAGATATGGAACGAGAAGAGTAAATGACAATGATGTTAATTAATACACTGTCTGGAGGCCTGTAGAGAAGGAAGGAAATTGTTGGTTAGCAAAGAGCAGCACCACAAAGGATACTACATGAAAGCGCTTTTGTTCTATTATTTTGTAACTGCATTTAGAGTTTTCTAGCTAATAAAACAGCTTCTGTTAAGCAGCTATCTCAGTAATAAGACAACATCAAACTATAGGTCAGTTCAGATTAACATTCTGCTTTCAATATGACCAAACCCAAGAGCTGTAGAAGAAAGTGCAGATTTGGAAGCTTCGCTGTAATTCTCAAATCATCCACCCCCAAGGCAGTTCCCCCTGGACCAGTACTTTGGCTGACTTGCATCCTGAAAAATTAAACTTTATATCCTTTTTCCCATTTTGATCCTCTTAGGAGACTAAAAATGTTTTAAGTATCTCTATTAGGGCTTACTCTTTTCTGAATCCTAGTAAGTCCTTGATTGCCACGTTATCACTTCAGAAGCAAAAGCAAAAGTTCTATGTTTGGGATTTTTTCCAAGCCTTTCTTACAACTTTCTGCATTTTCACCAATGCTGCCACTGAAGGGATTTCTGTTTTGTTTGTTTATGACATCTATGCAGTTATTTGCAGGCAATCCAGCAATGAACTCTGCCGCTGTCCACCTCTCCAACACATTTCTGCCCCTTGCCTCTACAGCAAAGCAGCCAGGAACCCAACTATTGTGTTCCAGGTAAAGAAACAGTGGCTTAATAAAAATTTACACAAACAAACGAAATTTTAAAAAAGCACAGCACAGATGGCTAAAAAGAAGCTGTAAAGCCTTTCATATAGTTTTTCTATACTGTGTAAATAATACCAAGTTTCTTAACCCATTTCCCTTATCTCACACAAAATTAAGTCCTTGTTTTGTACATCAACCCGATTATCTTCTTTCAGAAAAAATGCAAAGCATTTATGGCCAAATCCTGTGCAACTTTGAACTGAATGCTTCCACCTTGATCCCAACAAAATACAGTCAGCTTGCTTTGTTTCCATGGCTCACCAAAGCAAGAGCCTTTAGTTTTTGTTCCAAGTAATCTTTAAATACAGACAATACGCCTATTGTCACATCTTCTGCAGAAGAAAAAGCAATGTAGATTGTAGGGGAAAAACAAATGTATCAATGCTCTTACTCCAAAACAAACAAACAAAAAGCCTCTGTATTTTCTCTTGGGCAGAACTCACTGCCCCTGATACTTTCTTGAAAGCAAACAAAAATCTCGGCTTCTCTCAAAACGCACCTGTCTCTCAAAACAGTTAATGAACCGTGTTTGTATCAGCTCTTATCTTGGGATCCTCTCAAATTGCTCATTTAGCCACCAAACCACACAGTTAAGGTGATACAAGCTGCAAAGGGGTGCACAAGGGAAGAAAGGGAATCAATTTGTTGCTTTTAAGCCAAAAGCTTTAATGAAGTCCCTCTTCCTGAACTGCACTGCTGCAAGTCACAGAACCGACGTGCCCGAAGTCACATCTGGAGGTAAAGAGAATTCACCTGTCTGTAAAACAGAGTCCGTCAAACCCCAACAAAGTGCCAGGAAGCCTCTGTGCGCAGAATTTCTCAGTGTTTTTACAGTGTATTTTATCTACACAGCACTAAAGAAACAAGAATTAACATTACCTCTTTTCCAATAAGCTTCACCCATACTTTGTCTCCAACATCTACTATCTCCGAGGGTTTATCCACACGGCAGGAGGACATGTGAGTCTTATGGACAAGGCCTGGTCATAGTTTCGGAAGAGAAGAAAGGGAAAAGATAAAGATCTCCACTGAATCTCAGTTTTGCCCTCTAGGACAGCAGTCTCCAAAGTGGGGTGGATGCGAGACAACGCTTTGAGGTGTGGGAAGAAAATATTTTTGTACCATTAATAAATAAAATAATAAAACATTAATAGAGCTTATTTCATCTTTAGCTCATCCTTTTTTAATTTCTATTTTTGAGTATGTTTTATAATGCACGTAACACTAGTACACGTATATAATTTATAAGTAAATATACATATATTGGGGGATGTGCGCTCAAAAATTTTTTAACTGATAGCGTTAACTGATTTTAACTGATCATGCTCTGGGGGTGCACAATCAAAAACATTTGGAGACCACTGCTCTGGGAGACAGGGAACATATCCAGCGGTTGCCCTAAGCAAAACTAACCACTTCTTTCCTCCAGTACATTATGCAGGCAAGAATCAACTAGTTGCATCAATCAAAGGTATAAAAGCTCATCAAGGTCTGCTCCAAATTAACTCAGAGAAGCAGGTCCCCAAAGCAATGTCTTTGTCCTCAAAATACCAGGTGCCTGTTGGAAAACTGTAGCAGGTACTAACACCTCTCCCTTCCTGCCTGTCCTCTGAGGAGAATAAAGAGCCCATTTCACACACCAGCAACACAATACTTTGCTGGCAGAGTCAAAAGCATGAACCACCACGGCTGCCCCGATCTCCTGCACTTGCAAGGTCACGCAGCCCCAGAACTGTATTTTTAATCTGCATGAATGACGTGGGCTACAGGGTTATACAAGGGAGGATAAATATGGAAACACCCCTTGCTGTTCAAACTCATGTTTCAGGGCCCGTTTGCGTCTCAAACCACTTCCCTCCAGCAGCCACACTTCTGTCCAAAGACTTTTATTAGAACTGGAACTACAGTGACTGGGCACTTCAAGAGGGGAGTGAAGAAGGGGGTATTTGTGGGCCCACCAGCACCTGACAGAACATCCACCGTAAGCTGCTTCTTTTGTAAATTGCATTTGTTTGACTTTGCAGGTTTCCCACAAACACAGACAGAGCTTTAAGTCAGCTTTTCCAGTTTATGTTTTATTTGAGCTTCCTTTCAGTCCTTTTTATTTAACTCATTTTTATTGGCCATAAAAGAAATAAGTTGGGCAAACTATCTAATTGTAGAAAGCCTCTATGATTCTCTAAAATATCCTGAAGTTACCAAAAAGCCCTCTGAGTCTTTTTGGTATTCATGGAAACATACCATCATATTCTAAATACAGAGAACCTCAATTCCTTCCTAGTTTAGGAAAAAAAAAACCCTCTTCTGAGATTTTTCTAAAAGTTAGCAAGCCTTTAATTCCAAGGATGACTGCTTGGCTCGAACACGCCAACATGAAACTACGTCTGAACAAAATAAGAACAACAAACCTTGTTTCCTGCAGCCTGGAATTTTTATAAATGCCCCATATTCCGTCACTGTAGCAACCTGTGAAGAAAATCAACACAACACCTAAGGCAAAGCCCTTCACAAAACAGCTGCTTGCAAACCGCAGGTTAGAATATGCACACGAAGTCTACATGGTTCTCCTGTTTTCCTTCAGTTTTAGATTTCAGAAATATAAATGTTTGAAATTTAGATGCTTGCTTGATAACTCTGGAGCAGGTGTAGTCAGCCAACCACTCCCACATTATTCAGGTAAGCATCTTATATATATATGCATATATATCTATATGTACGCACACACAGAGAAACATACACATAGGTGTAGATAT
>NW_009217621.1:17033-17308 GCF_000690835.1 Fulmarus glacialis
AAGGAAGAGAAAGAGAAGCACGCCACAGGCCGTAACGTCTGCCAGGGTCACGGCCACAGCAGGAGCGCTGCACACCTCTCCCTGGAAGATGGCGTAGAGCTCGGGCAGCGGCTCCATCGCTGCAGGATGGCGGGGTCCGGGCGAGAGACGCTCCGACGGTCCCGCCAACGCCAGCTGAACTCCCCCCGGGCTACTGCGTATCCACCACCCGAGTTCTGACGGAGGCCTTGAAAAGAAACATGGAGTTAACGCGTGGAACCCCCTGCGGACAGACC
>NW_009217622.1:0-1072 GCF_000690835.1 Fulmarus glacialis
CGTTGGGCCGCGGGGTCAGCCCCCCCGGCTATGCTCCCCCCCGCAGCTTCCCCTGCACCTGGCAGAGCATGGGAAGCCGAAAAGTCCCCAGTGCAAGCAGCTCCCAGCAACAACCAAAGCATCAATGGGCCATCAACGCTCCTCTCGTACCAAGCCCAAAACACAGCACACCCCTGCCAAGCTACTGGGAAGAAAGTTAGCTCTGTCCCAGCTGGAACCGGGACACTGACCCAAGTAACTCACGAGATGAAGGAGACTGGACGCTTGGCTCTGCTGCGGGCAGAAGGAAGAACCTTCCCCCTCCCCCTCAAGTGCCCCTACGTAACAGATACGATGCTCTTGGGGTGGAGAATGAAGAGCACATGAGGAACAGACAGGATCTAGGAGAAGTCGACCATGCAAAGTTGATCCAGCCACACACCCGCATTAGAACCAGTGCCACCAGAAGAGCACATGAAGTACTAGTAACGGGAGATTCCTTACGGAGAGGCACCAAAGCACCCATCTTCCATGCAGACAATTTCTCTAGAGCGGTTTGCTGCCTACCAGGAGCTTGCTTTTGCGATGTTACCGAGAGGCTGCCAAGCCTGGTGAACCCTACGGATTGTCATCTGCTGCTACTGTTCCACGCAGGGTCCAATGATGCTGCGACGAGGCAACTTAAACCAAAAAAAGACGGTATGTCCCTTGGAGCAATGTTAAAATGATCTGGAGCACAGGTGGTGTTTTCGTCTATCCTCCCAGCCCAAGGAAGGAAGACATGAACTGAAAAGGTGAATGCCTGGCTCTGCGGCTGATGCCATACTCAAGGTTTTGGCTTCTATGATAATAGATCTACCTTTGAGAAGCTGGATGTGTTGGGAGGTGACGGGATTCACCTGACCAAGAGGGTCTTCGCCAACAAGCTGGCCCGGGTGATAAAGAAGGATTTAAACCAAATTTAGCAGGGGAAGAGGATGGAGTTTTGAGCAACAGAGAAGAGCCAGGGGCTGCTGATGTGTTAGGAGCCGGCAGGGAAACACCAGTGAAACACCTCCAAGGATTTAGGGTGCATTCCTCTAAAAAGGTGACA
>NW_009217623.1:0-758 GCF_000690835.1 Fulmarus glacialis
GGGTTTGAGGCCAGGCGCGGGCGACCCGACCGAAGGCCCCGGCCCCAAGGCTGCCTCGCTCACGGCGAAGCTGAGCCCCGGCCCTCTCAACGCGCTTTCGCTGTAGGCTAAAGCCGGGCTGGTTCGCCCACCAACCCGTGAGGTGTGAAGCCAGGGTCGTGTACCCGGCTGCAGAAGGGAGCGGTGGTGGGCCTGTCCCGAGCTGCGCGCATCTCCTCCGCCATGGCTCACCAGGCCCCGGGCGAACTCCCCAGGCTCCTGCCGGGACCTGCTGTCCTGGCCAACGGTGTGGAGGAAGAGGAAGGCACGGCTGCGTGAATAACATCAGGCATGTTAGTGGCCAGGCGCGGTTGGCAGCAGCGTCTCATCATCGGGTGGCTGAACGTATGCTCTATTCTGTAACTGATTGGTAAACTGCCTTCTTTTGGCTTCTGTAATATTAGCATAAGGCTCTCCAAAGCAGAAGGGAGGAGATTTCATCCTGAAAGATAATGGTGCTTGTTGTAGCTTAGAGGACGTAGGCACTTGGAAGTATTTTGCTCTCCGTGCTAGCTAGTATTTCAGCAATGCTTTGGCAATGTTGCCTCATCGTGGATGAGCCGCAATGCCACTCATCTCAGATGCCCTCACCACATCACTGAGAACTGACATGACAGTGACAAATTGGCTTGGTAACACTCAGAGCCAGCCAGCTTCCAAGAAGCCACAGCGACCTGTGGCTGGGCCCACTTTTTGGGGCTGCCCCGGGGTGGGGAGGG
>NW_009217623.1:789-13363 GCF_000690835.1 Fulmarus glacialis
TGGACCAACTTTGTGTGGCTGCCCGGGGATGGGAAGGTGAGAAGTTCCTCTCTGAGCTCCATGAAAGTCAGCTTTCTTGCATGAAATTACTAGCAACAGGAATTCTAAGGTTGTATTCTACCTTCCCCGGATCATGAGGTGCTACCAAAATGCTATCCATACTGTCAAATGCACTCAAACTGCACCCTGCTGCAATAATAATTCTGCCTAAAATAGGGGTGGCTTATCCAGCTGGGCTGGTGTACTCTGACACAGGCTGGAGTAAATGGGAGTGAGGAGCACATGGAGCCAGAAATGCCTTAATTCACTAAATTAATGGACTAAGAACATTAGGGAGATCAGGAATTACAGACAGGCTTGCTAATAACACACAACAAAACAGTTCTTAAAATAGTGCTGGGAACATTTGGGGTGTAGCATGGGACATGCATTGCCAAGTCCGGGACCTTGTATGGGTATGGTTATGTGTATATGAGCAGAGCGTGTCTCTGCAGGATGGACAGTTTCGGGCAGAACTGGACCACATGGGTAAACTCTGCAGTGGAGATATTTCCTGGTCTCATTCCAGCTAGAATTTGCAGGGTTTGGCATTTATAAATGGTTTGCCGTGTAAACAAAATATATGCTCTCTGGAGACTGTAGAGAGACAACAAACATAGAACTCCCTCATGCCATTTGCAGTTGCCATGTGGGATAGAAGCACTCTTTAAAAATCAACAGAAATACTATTTTTCTTTCGTAATGCCTTTTACTCGCTGATCCTAAAGAACTATCCAGAGGAAGGCCATTAGCATTTTAAAAGAAGATGCCGGAGTCAAGAGACTATTATACGGAAGTGCAATAAGGAGAATTGGGTTTAAAGACTGTTCTTATTCCTCAGATCTCGTGAAATCCCTCGTTCTCTCTACCAGCAGCTTGTGCACATATAGCAGCTCACTGTGGGTTACGTTAATGTCCGACTGCGTGGAACTTGTCTGACACACAGAAACATCTTAACTGGGGATGGAGTCAGGCAGGGGCTGTCTAAAAAGGCGTGTTGCAAGGGGAAGAGGGCTGCAGCATGGTTGCCATTTGCTATTGTACAATAGTATTTTAAGATGATGCTGTACCCTATTAAAAAAGCTTCAGAACCAGTGCCCCAGCCATTGCTGGTTGTGTGCTGAACAAATCCCACCCTCAGACTGTACCCCACTTGGTCCTCTCAACAACATTGTTTATATGGTATCATATAAGCAGGGGATGCCGAGTCCTGTTTGGTGGCCACTCTTCTAGTGTGTCTGCTAGAATAGCAATGGGGATATAAACAAACTCCCCAAACTGAAAATGACTTTGTGCTACTGAGTCACTGATGACACTGAGTTCCTTATTGTTAAAACGGGCGCTAATAAGTATTTACTTCACAGAGTGTCATGGTTATTAACCATGCAAAGATTACAAAGTGCTTTGAAGAGGTAAAATCTGTATCAATGCTACCTATTATTATCAGCTGTGATGTTATCAGCCTCATGTAGTATCAGGAATAGGTTGTTTTTCAGAAGGTAATTTCTTTTGAAGAGGTCTGGCACCGTGCATTAATGAGGCATCAGTAACAGTTACTGTCCTCCTGGCGATTTTGGGCTTCCAGTCAATCTGCCGTCTCATGAGCTGTTCTAGTAAGGGATAAAAAGGACCAAGGAACAAAGGCAGCATTGAGGTTACAGTAATGTGCCTGACGAGAAATGTAATATTTCTAGAAACACTTCTGAACTGACTTTAAATATTCTCCGTATATCCATTTCTTGAAGCTTCTTCTAAGGACCGACAACGCATTGCTCCACATCCACAGTGTGCTCCAAAAATCATACAATCAAGTAAGTGCTGGCTGAGCAGGCTTACGTGCTCAGCATTACATGTCACGAGCGTGCTGCTGTCATCTGCCTGATGTACAGGTTCTGTGCCAGAAGCCTGTGGACAATTTGGAGACTCCTGAGCCTTACTAAGTGTTGAGTCAACTGGGCAGTTTCTCTTTGTAACTTAGGGAAAATTAACTAGAAGTACTCTGTTGGTGGCTTGAAAATTAATCTAGGAGTAATCTTTGCTCTTCTTCCAGCTCATATACCTTCTGTGTGTCAAAGCTACACAGAGAAGCAGATTTGTCTTAAACATTTGGGACACGGATGGTATTAATTAAGATATTTGTTAAGTGCGTAGAACAAGAGAGGTCTGATCGAGGCATTTGGAGAGTTCCCAAGAGAAGGGATACAAGTGCATAACATGTCAGGATTTTTATGCTTTTATTGCAGTACCAGAACAAGTTTTGGAGCTCAGGACAGCTGTAACTCCTCTGGGATGTCTGCAAAGGCAATGTGTAATGTCCACTAGATGGCCCGTGGCATTGCTGCTCAGCATCCCTGAGCACCCCGGACTTCCCCTGTGTGAAAACCAGGCAGCCATCTCTTACTGGAGGGGTTCTGGGGAAAGACATTAAAAAAAAAAAAAGAAAGAAAAAGAAAGATTTAAAAATCTGATAAAGGCTTTGTGACACAAGGTTAGTTACTTTGCAGTAAACATTGAAAGCTTGTAAGGGCTGAGCCATTTCAAAGGAGAATGTCGTTTCTTGGTGCGACATGTACAAGCACTCACACTTTCATCTCTGATTGACAGCTCTTAAAATGTACTGTCTGCACAGATCTTTCATGGCCCAATAGGTAGTGTTTCAGTGTTGTCTTAAAAGTTATTTCGAATCATTACTATGATTTAAATTAGAATTTATATACAGTGCATGCAAGATAGCTTGGGGTACTCACATGCCTGTTCAATGAGAGTCTGTGAACATAAAAGCTTCCTGGGGAAGTACGGTTTTCTAACAGATTTTGCCCAACAGCACAGAAGGGTTCACATGCAGCCCTTGACAGATGAAATTCCCCTGTTAATAACTGTTCTTTCTTTCACCATAGCTAAAATAAAAACTCCACACACACACCGTCCCCCAAACGCTGCATCCCACTACCCCACTCAGCCCTTTCCTCCATGCGACCAACCTTTTGTTACCTCTTCGATGCTGCTTCAGCATTATCCTCATTCAAACCAGTCTTCTGACACTGCCAGCTACTAGTCTAAACATTGACACCTACTGGGAGAGCGAGCAAACGAAGGGCTCTGTGCAGAGGGAGGAAAGGGCCTGGGTGTATGGTGGTGTAGCGGAAAAGATCAATGTGTCTGTGTGTAGAGACAGCATCTCAGGCATCCCAATTCTTCTTTTATTTGGTCCTGTGTTTTTGTGTTAGGTATTCTGTGTAACTAACCACCCTCAGGGATCATAACTGTCCGTGTGTACATATCTATTAACTGTAAACAGCAACACATTAACTGTGCTGAGGTTTTGCAAGAACTATACCCACCATGGTATAATCCATAACCTTTTCACAGCCTCCATCAGAGTAAAGCCAGAGGCGGGGAGACAGGGAATAAGCAGATTATAGGACTTCTTCAGTAATTGTTTTCCTGTCTGATATACTTCTGTAAGTACTAGAGCTGCACCGCCCTTCCCAAGCATCTGTTTAAGGCACGAAAGGTTGTAGAAGGGTATGCTAATAAGAACATTAAGAATGTTGTTTGTTTGCCTTTTTCTGTGGAAAATGTTGCCTCTACCAAACAAAAATGATGACAAGTCTCTGCATCTGCTGGGAATTGCAAATTAGTACTCAGCTTGCACAGTGTGATCACTGATAAAGTGCATTTGCTGAGGTAATATGAGGTCCCTCGACAGCGCTGGCAATGATTCAGGCTTTTAGGCATTCGTCTGCAGGGGTTCAATAGGAGTCTTTTCCCACCAGAGCTCCAGTGTTGCCTTAATTCATGTTTAGAAGCCTAATTTTTTTGGTTCCTAATTTGAAATCTTACTGGCTTATTGGACAGTAAGGGGGTTCCCTAGTTTGCAGATGGAAGCTTTTCTTCCTGTGTTATCTGTTTTCTCTCCCTGAGAGGTTTGTAGCCAGAGGGCTGACATTTAGATAAGGGATAGCAAACGCTTCAGAGCACAATACTATACTGCGGTACCTCCATCAATGCCTCTGAGACCAACCTCATCCCACCTTAGATTCCTCTCATGACTACTGTACTGTATTTGAATTAGAATAACCACCATGATAACCCAAACAAAATAAAGGCTACATTAGCTAGGAAAAAAAAAAATCTTTATCTTGTTTTTCTAAGACGTGCAGCTAAAATAAGGCAGAATTAGAATCGTAGAATCATTTAGGTTGGAAAAGACCATTAAGACTCCGGACTTAGCAGTACATTCTCTCTATGCTCTTTGCTTCATGTGCTAGTTTCCCCTTACACCTCCTTCACCTCTACCTGCTTGCCTCCTCACACTGTCACTCACGCTCAGAATACTTTGATAGCCAGTGAGTTCCTGGCACCTTCACTTCCCTTTTCTAAATCATACTGAAAACCGTCTCTTCCAAAGTTGCCCTTGTTACAATAATTAATCTCTCTGTGATTGCACTCCTGGTATTGTTTTGAGTTGTACACACTTCTGAATTTAGTCTTTTATCTTGTAAGGAACCCTGAGGGTACAACTTCTTGCAGGATTGGTGCTCTGTGTTATAACTTTAGGATGGCGGGGATCCAGCCTTGCTCTGGACCACTTTGGCAAATGCCCATGTGCCCTGGCCATGAGTGGTGCCATGGTCTATGCAATGGTCCTAAATAATTAAATCACTTTTAAAAGTCAAAGTTTGGTCTAAAATATTGTTATTGTTTCATTCTACAAAGTCCGGATAGATTCTTCCTTGGCAGACTTTTTTATTTAATTATGCAGGAGTTGTAAGTGATTACTTTATCTTTCAAATGACATTGTGTTCCTGCCTCACACAGTTGTATAGTATTAAATACTCCTGCTTTTCAGCTTCCAGCTTTAATGTTATTTCTTTAAAAAATGCTCGGTAGCGTGAAACTACTCTAAAGAAAAATGTAATTGTACAACTGAAGCAGGAGAAAGCATCGGGGTTTTTTAAGATGCTTCTGTGAACGCGTATGTATGTATGTGTGCACAGAATAGACTGGTACCCAAGACAGCAGCATATACATTTGTAATCAAATCTCACTTAAATTTAAAACTTGTTCCTTCTGTTAAACATGCAAATATTTCCGTTCTCTTTGCAAATTCTGTCTCTCTGCTCATTACCAAACCTTTCAGAAAAGACATAAGCCCAAATCTTCTTCTGATCAGGCTCTTAATGTGTTTTGTGTGGTCTTTATTTAGACTGTAAACTTGCTGAAGTAGGAAATGTCTTGTAAAAAAACAACTACACTGTCTCATTTCACATCCAAATTCTTCTCCCATACCAGCTGTGTGTGTTTGCCTAGCAGCAAGTCTTCTGTTAATGAATGACTTGTTCTCATTAGCTTGTCAGGCTGGATATGTAGCCTGTAGTTCTCACTCACACAGAGCAGCGCTCCTTCCCTTGTAGCTTCTGGTAAATCAAACAATGAGATATACAAAGCCTTGTGTCTCTGAGACTGACCTTTGTACTTTTAATCATTAACTAACACAGAATGCCAAAATAAAGTAACTATCTGGTGGTTAAATATATTTAACATAAGCAGAGTCCTATGGACTGCCTGGTGTGGGGATTGTTGCAAGCTTTACCATCGGCTGCCACTTCTAAGCCTTCTTTAAAAGAGGGGAAAATTAATTCCCTGATCAGCAGAGCCAAAGGAGTTGCACTCGATACATTTGTTTTGTGAAGCTGAAGTCCACAGTGGGCACCTCAGAGGTTTTCAAAACGCGGCCCTGAGCAGCCTCATCTAACTTTGAAGCTGGCAGTGCTTTGAGCAGGAGACTGGACTAGGTAGACTCCAGTGATCCCTGCCAACTTAAATTCTTATTCTAATAGAAGTTGAGTTCATCTGCAGGTTTCCCCCATTCAGAGCATTAATTAAGACTCTGTCCTCTAACTAGGCTGCATTTTTCACAAAACTCATAGGAACTGAATATTTCTGGAACCTCTGTCTCTCCATCCGATTTGCGTAAAATTGGCCATCAGGTTGAAAAGTTACTGGGAGGTAAAGGACAGCTGGGGCAGAGAGAGAGACACTCCCTTCCCCACACACATAGGACAACTGTATAAGCCTTGTTTTCTTAAGAAAGCCTTTCTTCCCTTTATGTTTGTGCAGAAAACTTGTCAAGTGTGCATCTAATGAGGCCTGAAGTCATGCTACGTACTCCCAGCTGCAGCCAACCTGAAATAATACCTCCCCAGAGCCAACAGCACATTTCATACAGCTGAGGCATTTACTGTGCAATCCGAACTATGCAGAGAAGTTGAGACATTTAGGAGTGAAACCTGGGCATCTTCTTTCTGATTATATCGTTGTGCTCACACGAGCGTGTGTTTAAGTCTGCCTGGTGCCTTGTCCGTCTCTGCCAGCAGACACAGGAGTATGTCTGTTACCTCTCTGTGTCATCCTCAACTTTCTCATACCCGAGAGCGACAGAAAGGGGAATTTGACCTCAGCATGCTAGAGACCGCCTGGCTGTCTGCCTTTCCCTTTTTGTCTACTCTTTCTTAGGATGCAGTCACACTACAAAATTACCTTGAGTCATCTGTCTTGGAAGTTTTTCCCATGGGTTGCTTGTGATAAAGGGCAGACATACTAGGCACATTAATAATCTGTTCAGCTAGGGGAGATGCTGATACGGCGTGAATCCACTGTGGATTATATGTGCTTCTGAGATTTCCTTCTACCTGAGCCAACTTCACATCCCTCCCCAACATCTCTTCTGCAAGGGACCAGTTCTATAGCTTCAGTCTACAAAGCTTGCCTGATCAGCCAAGAGACTCCTTTAGCAGCCATAGCAGTAGATTATTCTGTTTCCCTTTCTCCCGGTTTGCAGAGAACACACCTATCTTCCTCTGCTTTTGATGGCCCTAGAAAATATTACTTCTGTGTTCCCGGGAAAGAGCTTCAGAGCACTTCTATTTTCTGCCTCACAGGGAAGCAGAAACTGTGAAATTATCAGCATCCTCTGTTTGTATGTTCCCTGGAGCTGTTATACTGCACAGTCTGAAATAGAGATCCGGCCTCAGGGATTTGCTAATGATGCATTCAGTCTCAGCATGGCACATGCTCATTCCTGGGGAGTTACTGAGTTAGCATTTATAGTTCTACACTTCTCTGTGTAGATGAAACCCTCTGATTTTCCCTCAGCACTGAGGTCTTGCGTGTTGGATTCTCTTCTCATGACAGCTTACTTGGAATGCCACCAGAAAGCTTTCAGCCTGGATCCTTTCTCTTAAAATCATAGACTACAGTAGCATCAGTGATTCTCCCATAACTTGGTGTCTGATCAGCAGGCAACGGTAAAATGAGGTCTTGTTAGACACAATTTCAAAATAATAAAACAAAGACTTCTGTGCTGAAGATGGGCGATTGTTGCTGTGGGCACTGGAAGCCTTTTGCAACTGGGTCAATAAGCTCACAAATAGGGAGCAACGGAGCAAGCAGTCAGTGAGGAAAGCACAAGTGGAAAAACTGTGGGGAGTGAGCACTGCTGGTTGTTTTAATGGTGCCAGTGAGGGTCCCTACTGTAGACAAATGGCAGTGGTAAAGGATGAAGTGAATTCACTCGAGCTTTACCCTGTTCTCTGGTTGGTTTGTCAATTCATGTTTCTCCAGCCACTTTATGCAATGAGTATTCTTTTGTGTGGGCAAGGGTTGAACTAACAGGAACACTTTCACTATATTTCATATTAACTTGCTAGTGAAGACAAGACCTCTCTTGCATGACCTACATGCCTGAACTCAGAATCCCTCTCCTGGGCCTGCCATCTTCAGATTTAAATCCTTTAAACAAGCTCAAGTTTTCATCTCCTCATCCATATTTCCAAAGCATGTAAGCCTCAAGGCACTAGGCCAACAACGGAATAGTGCTGAGCACAAAGATGTTTTTGTAACCACATCAACTCAGCCCAATGCAGATCAACTGCAGCAAACCCGGCAGATTGCTTCACCTCCCAGTGTAGTTCCATTATAACCTCCCATTTTTGCTAGTCCTCAGCTGATAGCAAAAGCTCCTCTTTCAGTTTTGTAACTCTCTTATTTTTTTCACTTTCAGTGAAATGCTGTTGAGAGCTGCCAGAGACTCAGCTGTGACATAGATCTATCTGAATTCAGGGTTTTGGAAGTGTTCCTTCACGCTTGTCATCTCCTGCAATAAGCACTGCATTGTACCAAGTCTGTACATTCTTTACTGCTCTACTTGTTGCTATGGCCGGAGGTGCCAAGTTTCAGTCCAATTCTTTTGGGAGACTAGACAGAAATCTGGATTTTCTTTCTTTCTGCTTTGTTTATGCTCCTGGCCCCTACAGTGTTCTCCCTTACCATCACCCGAAACTTCTTTCCAAGGCAGGAAGGTTGCAAGCCATTGCCCTCTCCAGTCTCTCAACTTGTATAACCAGCAGCGGTCCCTCCTTGGCCTGAATCATTGTGGCAGAGAAGCGAACACATGGATGGATTCCCTCTCTAGCCAGGTGTTTCCAAAATCGAGGAGAAGCAGAAAGGAACAGATGGGAATGGCCTTGAGCAGAGAAGAGGGAAGGTTTTGGCAGGGGAGCTACAAACGCATGGCGTTGTCGATCCATATCAAGCTTGGGAAAGGCTCTCGCAGAAGGAAGAGCAGCAGGACGCGCTGCCTCATTGCCATGGAAACAGCCAAAGAGCTGGCTGGGCAGATTTAGAAATGTCTCCTGCTTGGGACTACTTTCACTAGATGTCATCTATCTTTGCAGAGATTAAAACAAGGTGGAAAAGAGGAAATGCCCGACACTGAAAGCTGAAAACGTGTTTTCTGTCTTAGTTTACAATGGAGAGTCAATCTTCCATAGCTTTATGAAGATATTTGTTCTCCTCTGAGAAATATGTCCTTGTTTTGATGGGGATTATTTTTCCCCATGTCCTCATATTTTTGGGGGTCTTTCATTACAAAGATCAACCACTTTTGGCATTATGATTCTAGCTGCCATTTCAATGCTCCTGTGTGCATGGGTGTTCCCTATGTGTCTTGCAAGCACACTAGCCACCTACGTGACATTTCTCTGTAAGACCTCTCCTTGATCACCCTAAGGATTTCATACTCCCTCCGAGAGGCTGATCTGTTCTCACTGTAGCACCTCAATGTTTTTTCCCCCACACTTTTCAAGTCCAATACCTCTCCCACAGCCTCATAATGTTATTTTTAAAGACAGTCTGAAAGATTACAAAAAAAACCAAAATTAAAGCTCGTGTATGAAAGCCCTGCCCTAAGAACATGCTTCTGTTTCTACAACTGGGGAGTGGAGAAAGCCATGGAAATCTCCCACATTAGAAAAGTGAAATGGTTGATTACTGCACATAGAAAGTTATTAGTCCCCATAGCCTGCACTTTGCAAAGTACAGAATAGGTAGGACTGTACGATAATCTGCAAACAACTGTCTTGGGAATCATCCTGGACCAGTCATTCCATAAGCACTAATTCTCCTCCATGTCCATCAGCAGTCAGCATGTTTATACTGTAACAACCAAATGGGAGACGACGAAATGGTAGAAAATACTGGCTTACACTCTTTTCTCCACCTTAGCAGCTATGGAGAGAGCGATAGCAACAGCAAATAGTATTTACTTTGGAAAAAGAGAAAGTATTTTTATGAAATATGGAAAGGAAGAGATTACTACTACAGAGTAGTAAGCAGTCATTAAACTGGGTGTAAAATGTCTACTCTTCCACCTGCTGTGTCTTACCTTCATAAGGAAGGGTCCCAGCTGTTGGCAATCTGTGGAATGACAAGGAACATGTACAGTTGCTACTGTAGGAACGGGAAGGAGATGCTGGCCAAGTTCCGTGCTGCGTTTCCACAAAAATATTTAGAAAGCCCTTATAAGCAGGAGAGTCAATACTAGTAACTAGACCTGTTTGTTCTGGAACTAATCTCTCTGAAGTCACTCTTCTCGGGCTGACTGCACATTTAATGCCGTGTGTTCCCGCTGACACAACTTCAGAGACCCTCTCACTAAGGCAGTTCAATATTTTCATGCAATTTTAATAAGCAGCAGAATATACTGCAAAATAAATCTGAGATTGGTTTGAGCTGGTGTCACAAGGAGAATGATGATAATATATAATGTGGTTGGGACCCAGGTGAAATCTTTCTGAGCCTAACAGAAAGAGAAAGCTGGTGTGTCGCAGAGGGTAAAGAACAGTTTCAGAAAACACAGTTCGGCTTAGCAGGATTAGACAGTAGTTATACCTATACAGATTCAATACCTTTCATGATTTGATGTTTAGCCAGATTGGAAGGATCTTCTCCTTTTTAAATATACTGAAGAAATAACCTCCTCAATTTAAACAAACAAAAAACCAACTATTACACCAACCCAGCTGGCAAGATTCATTCTATTAATTCAAAATGGTAAGGAAAGGAAAAATTATTTGCTCCTCAAAAAATAACCCAAATTTCCCTTTTCAGCAATGGAATCACAACAATTAAGTTGGCTGTTGCACCTCCTGCTTGGTCATGGCAAGAAGCTCAACACTGGAATTTCTGAGCTTGGAGAGGAAGCCAGCAACCTGCTGGCTGGCAGTAGGGCTTCATTATTTTTTTTTAAAGGATGATTTCAGTTCAGTAGCAAAAAGCGTTGTGATGTTTGAGTAGGGATACCACTGCCCTCTGCTGAGAGAGATGCCATTTGTTTCTTTCTGACTGTTTCATCTGCCAGCAAAACCAGCAACTTCATTGTGTGAGGAATTGCTCACTGAAGTCTGAGTTTAATTCCTGCTGCTTCCGTCTTTCCTCCGAAGTTTGCAGATCTGAATCTCTCTCACCAAATATTTTGAAAACTTTACGCCTCATTCAAAGTAAAGAGGAGCAAGGGTAATTACATGCAAAATCTTGGCAAGGGGATAGCAGGAACTGTGAAAACTTGAACCGGAGTTTTTAAAAAGCAATCTTTATGATTTATAAACACTTCAGGCATCCTCAACAATGTGATATCTGCTGGAGCTGGTTTTCGGTTTTCCTGCCAAAATTCAATCATGCATTATCAGATCAGGCTGAAGTCCCCTACAGTTTCTTAATTTTTTTTTCTTTTTTAACTGCAGCACTTGCCTGACTGAGTTTTGGCCTCAGTCTTACATCCACACCATTTTTTCTGGTTATGCAAAAATGGAAGCTCATTCATTGCTACATTTATAACCGGCTTTACATTATAGATCTAACATTACTGTCATTTTGTTTTTTTTTTTTTAAAAAAAGGAAAAAAATTAAGTGAAACATGTAACAATACTTTTTAACCACTTGAGGGAGCTCTTTCATTTATACATTAGGATGTTGCGATTGTGCATACATAAAATTATAAATTATAAATTTATAAACCATACTTATAGGACATTATAAATTATAGGGAAATTATAAACCATACTTATAGGACATACTCATTATAGGACATACTACACTTTACTGAAATATGTGAAAGTATTGAGGCTCTCGGGTGACTGACTTCAAAGCCCAGATAGAAGTTTTGAAGGCATTAATCATTCTGGTCAATAAATGCAGGCATCAGAAACAGCCATAGCAACTTACTCCCTGGGCTGACTGACACCAAAAATCTTAAAATAGAAAATAAATCAGAGTTACACAGAATTACAAGTAGGCAGCGTTAATCACGTCTATTTTGCAGCAGCGCCAAAAATGACAGGAAGGAACAGGATGAGGCAGAGATTTTATAGAGGGGTTCTGAAAGCCTCAACCCTCTGCCTCGCCTCCCCCGCCGTCCCCACCTGTCCGTAACACTGGCCAGTGCAGTGGCCATGCTGCTGCCACCTCCCCAGTGCCTCCCCTGGGCTGCACAGACCCACCAGTCATCGTGTGGACGGATCCGTCCACTCTGGGCAGCACGTATGCGTTAACAGCAAAGGCTTTTCTTTACGCTCCCCCTGAGCTGATAGGCATAAGGCAGGCTCAGCCAGCGACGGCTGCATCAAGCATGTCTGCAGTCACCAGTCGAAGTGATGCTACATGATGTGCATGTGAGATCTGTAAATCGTTATGCAGACTGCCTGGGGGGGGGGGAAATAGAGGAAGAAAGAAAAAGAAAGGGGGGAAACAAGCAGTGCTGCAGAAAACAAGTTGCTGCCTGGCACTGGGTAGGTGAGAGCAAGTGAAGCTTAAGCGAAATGTCAACATGGGAATGTCCACGCAGTGATTCAGCCAGGAGTGCTCAGGAAGGGTTGTGGTTAGGCAATCATTGAGCAATGCAACCCATGGGATTAATGTAAAGCATTCTAGAAAATCAAGATTGCAAGCACCGTGGTGACAAGCAGAGTAAATGGTGTAGCTGATGAAACGGTGCAGCAATTTGGACCGGTGAAGACAACAGCAGACGATGGGCGTGAGTGGCAGAAAGCAGAGGTGGAAACGCCTTCTTCCAATTTCTTGTGTAAAGGATGGGAAGAAAGGTAGCAAGAGCAGCCACTTTGCTTTTCACCCTCGGTGAGCTGCAGGTAAACAGCCTCCAAACAGAAGGCAAGGTAGAAACAGCTCTGCTAGGGAA
>NW_009217623.1:13394-14943 GCF_000690835.1 Fulmarus glacialis
CAGGGAGGGAGCTAAGTGCCCGTCACGCTGCGCTGCTTCGGCCTGGGAGGTTTGTCAAGAGGTGCTAATAAAATCTGGTGGCACCTATCCGCTGCCTCTTTAAGGCAAAATAAGAAAAGCAAACTGGCTAGCTCTTTTCTTTCTTTTTACACGCAATTTTCTTTCTGTTAAAGGTATCTCATTTCCCACCACCCAGAGTCAGGGTTTTACTAAGTTGATGAAACAAATTTCATCAACAATTTATTGACCTTTTGGAAGGAAGGAAGGAAACTTTTGGAAGGTTTTTTTTTTTTGCTTTTCCACTTGCTCACCCAGCCAATGCTGGCACCACAAGACAGGTCAGTGTAAATAGCTAGCACAGCATTTTCAGCATGAAGGCACCAGTGATCGTGTATAGCCTGACTTGAGAGTATCTCTAAGCAGCATTATGTTAAAATCAACTTCGTAAGAACAGGGGCAAAGTTATGTGAAAATTCCTGGTGCTATCACCCATGCAGCTATTTGCATTTCAGCAATGATGGGATTTTTGTTTTTTTCTTTTAATTTTTGCAACAGTTTTCCTATTAAGCAGCATGAAAGGTGGGTGGTGGGGTAATAGTGTGAACACACATTGCAAACTAAACCTGTTTCAGACTTTTTCACTCAGTGGCTCTGTTCTGAGTCCCACAGATTATTTAAAACACTTCTGAATAGTTCCAGCAGAGTTACACATTTAAAAGAGTGTGTCTCGGGTATGTGTTGATCAAAACAAATTTGTTTTATTAACCGGTCTGATAAGATGAAATGCGATAGCAATGTTTTAATACCTCATTGTAGCTTCGTACTTTGTTTTGGGACAACCTTTCAAGGTGCACCTGGATACGTATCGTGCATAGCACAGCCCTGAAGCTGTGGGGAGAAGGAAAGACACCTACTTGCCAGTAGGAAATTAGTGGCTTAGTTCTCCTGACTTTGGGAAAACTTCTCCATTTACGCGGTGAAATGCAGCTACTGAGAGGTTACTAGAGTTTGTTTGCTGGTGACGTGTTCCTGTGACCCCCCGTCCGTCACGAGCCTGTGTCTGCCTGGGGAAAGAGAGAAAGCAAGGGTGCAAACCCCAGCCTTTCACCCAGTTTTTGACCCTCTGCAGTACAGGTTGGGACTGGAATGAGACCTCCCCAGCCAGGCCCCCTTCTCAGCTCCCCCCCTTACTGGTGAGCTGCAGCTCACGCTTCCCAGGCCAAAACTTGTGAGGGTGAACACCCCCTTGCCACAAAACTCCCACTTTTCGGGGACAGGGCGTGCTACTCAAGTCGGCAGGCACTCCATTTATACTTCCCTTTAAAAATATTTGCCCTCGCTCCTGTAAAGCCGTTTAGAAGAACCTCACTGGGGAGGACGCGCGTTTGTACTGAACCCCGGGCACCCTTGAGCAACCCTGCGTTCCTTCTCAAGGACGAGGACAGATAAAGCCGCGAGGTCCTCCAGGCCTCCCAGCCTTGACCTCTGTGTCCTCCCAGTTCCTTGAAATAAGTTTTCGTTGTCCCGGGGGGGATGTGGGGAGGTGGGG
>NW_009217624.1:0-54326 GCF_000690835.1 Fulmarus glacialis
TCTTTACTGAAAGAGCAGTCAGGCCTTGGTACAGGCTTCCCAGGGAAGCAGTTGAGTCACCATTCCTGGAAGTATTTAAAAGACATGTAGATGAGGTGCTTAGGGACATGGTTTAGTAGGCATGGTGGTGTTGAATTGATGGTTGGACTCGATGATCTTAGAGTTCTTTTCCAACCTTAATGATTCTATGATTCTATGATTCTATGCATATTCAAATATAAATCTGCGTATATTTATATGTAAATATATGTAAGCCTTAGGGAGATTTGTTCACTTGAAAATAATAGAACCTCCTTGTAACAGCCTTGAATATAGTGAAATGTCTTTCCTGTATCAAGGAAACTGACAACAAACCATAGTTTCAGTAAAGGAAAGCTCAATTTACAGATCAGTCACTGGGGGAGAGGGATTGTCGTGTGTATAAAAGGAATAAAGAATTTCAGAATATACATTTTCCATACTGTGCTTTAACGTCTTTACTTTTATGTCATTTAAAAGTCTGAATATTTATTAATTTGGTTTGAGATTCTTATCTACAATGAATCCATTAGAAACTTCAAATTCAGCATTCTAGGCTTTCTTTATAATCATTGAAACAGCAGTACTCTGCCATTAGACCAACAGCTGTTTCAAATATGTGTCTCACCCTGAAAGAGTAGGAGAAAGGAAACTTCAGACTGGTGGAAAGCCTTTTCCATGCCTCTGTCTCCCCCTTCTCGCTTACTCTTTCTTCTCCTGCTCTCAAAGAAGGTGTGAATCAGTCTTCAGAACAGATGAACTACTCACTTTCTGCTCTTATGACTGAAAGGAACCTAAATAGCTACTATAAACTAAATGCCTACTTTTTAGATGATATGATCAAGAACTAATTAAAGATCTGTCTACTAACATAAATGGGCGTTAGGTCATTCCATCTAATCACTGCAGGCAAAACCTGGACCTTTTCATTAATCTCCATTTAGATATCAAACAGGGTGCAGGAGTGTTTTCATACTAAAATGTTTATTCTTCTGTAAAGTTACATTATTAATGTTACATGTATTATTTAACATCACTTTTACACAAAAAAAATTAAATATGAATGTTTATTTCCTTCACTTGGTAAGTACACACATCCTCAAAATACCAAAGAAAGCAATTATTTAAATGATTATACTATGCATTCCTTTGCTTAAAAATCTTACAGATTACGTAGTTAATCTTCAAAACAGTGTTATAAAAAACAGTGTTCCAATCTGTGTTATGGTATATTATAGCTATACATTGGCACTGTTGTAAGAACACACTGCTGATATAAAACCATGGAAGTCTTAAAATTATATACACATACACTCTTCCTCAGCCCACCATAACTTTTTCATTATAGTTTACACACAAAGAATGTACATCTCAACATTTCTATTCATTTTCTTGAGACTGAAATTGGAACTCAGGCACATTAAGGAAAGCACAAATTAAAAAATTACAAATACCTGAAAAATGTGGAAAGAGATTTCATAGAACAGTGTGAGTCTGTAATCAATAATATCATAGGTTATCTGTGAGATGTAGGAAAAATTTATGTCACTCTAGTTTTCATCAGGGCTCGACCATTCTGAAGCTGCCAATATTTATCCCTAAACCTTCACTGAAATACAGTCAAGCCTAGTTCAAAAGTAGTTACGATTCAATAGCACAAACTGCAAGAACTTAGGACACAAATAAAGGAAGCTTGTGTCAAAATGTATGAAAAATAAGCTGCGTTATTACTTAAAATTTGCAAAAACTACCATGAAGGTTTTACTGAAAGGAGAAGATTTTACGTGTCATGCTTCAGTCAAAAATTCTTGTTTCAGCCTCACCAGCATGTAACTGTGCAACCCGTTACAGAATCACAGAATGGTTGAGGATGGAAGGGACCTCTCAAGATCCAACTGGTCCAACTCCTCTGCTCAAACACAGCTGCCTAGAGCAGGCTGCCCAGGACCTTTGTCCAAATGGCTTTTGAATATCTCCAAGGAGATATTCACGTTCAAATCATGTTTAACTTGGACCCCTAGGAGCCAGGATTCCCAGGTCTTTTTCTGCCAAGCTACTTTCCAGCCGGGTGGCCCCAGCGTATACTGGTGCAGGGGGTTGTTCCTCCCCAGGTGCAGGACTTTGCACCTCTCCTGGTTGAACTTCATGAGGTTCCTGTCAGCCCATTTCTCCAGCTTGTTGAGCTCCTTCTGAACGGTAGCATGACCCTCTGGCATATCAGCCACTCCTCCCAGTTTTGTCTCATCAGCAAACCATCAGCTCTGCCCCATCATCCAGTTCATTAAGGAAGATGTTGAACAAGATTGCACTCAGTATTCACCCCTGGGCTACACTGCTAGTTACTTGCCTCCAGCTAGACTTCTTACCACTGATCGCAACCTCTGGGCTCAGCCGTTCAGCCAGTTTTCAATCCACCTCATTGTCTGCTCATCCAGCCCATACTTCATCAGCTTCTCTATGAGGGTGTTACAAGACACTTTGTCGAAAGCCTTACTGAAGTCTAGGTAGAAAATATCCACTGCTCTCCCCTCATCTGCCTAGCCAGTCATTTCATTGCAGAAGTTTGCCAGGTTGGTTAAGCCTGACTTTGCCTTGGTGAATCCATGTTGACTTCTCACGATGAATT
The DNA here is from genome assembly GCF_000690835.1 of Fulmarus glacialis. Lineage (NCBI taxonomy): Eukaryota > Metazoa > Chordata > Aves > Procellariiformes > Procellariidae > Fulmarus > Fulmarus glacialis. The sequence goes on from NW_009217624.1 coordinate 2,645, forward strand.
TCTTGTTCTTCATGTGCCTGGAAATAGTTTCCAGGATTAGTTGCTCCCTCACCTTCCTAGGGATCGAGGTTAGGCTGACCAGTTTGTAGTTTTCTGGGTCCTCTGCCTTGACCTTTTTGAAGACAAGAGTGACATTTGCTTTCCTCCAGTCCTCATTCAGATCTTCCAATTGCCATGATTGTTCAAAGATAATCAAGAGTGGCCTCGCAATGACATCTGCCAGCTCGTTCAGCACTCACAAATGCATCCCATCAGGCCCCATGGACTGTACACAGATCTCTAAGTCCTCCTGTTTACTCCCCATGCTGCCTGTGTTAGTGTACAAGCCCTTTAGAGAGGCACCTCAGCATGCTGATCTCCTAGAAAGGGTCTGGGGATTTCCCCGCAATAGTGCCTTCTAGGCACTTCCTTGCTTACATGCAAATGTCTGAGGTAACCCTACTTAAGCCCAGTTTTGTTGATTTTGTGTTACCTTTCGATCACATCACCCCAGTCCCTTTTCTTGTCAACCCTGTCCATCACTCCCTCACAGGGCTGCTGGTGGCTCTCTCCCTCCCAAACCATTCCTAGTGTAAAGCCCTTCTCACCTGGTCAGTCATCCTACTGGGAAAGATACTTTTGCCCTGCCTAGTGAGGTGGAACCCATCTCTCCCCAAAAAGATATAGACTCTCAAACAGGGACCCATGGTCATAGAAACCAAAACCACGTGTGCCAACAATTGTTGACATGGAATCTCAGTCCTCTCGTCTTCACACCCTTTCCCCTGAATGGTAGGATTGAGGTGAACACCACCTGGGCCCCCATGCCCCAGAGCTCTGTAGTCAAGATTGATACTCTCCTGGTTGCCCCTGAGAGTATCATTGGTGCCCACATGGAAGAATATCAGGGGGTAATAGTCAGAGGGTTGGTCAAGCTTTGTCAGTCGCTCAGCAGCATCCTGGATCTGAGCCCCCAGGAAGCAGCAAACTTCTCTATATGACAGATCAGGTCAGGTGCCTCTGTCCCCTGCAGCCAGGAGTCAGCCATTACTATCAGTTGCCATTTCCTCCTGGTGCTCCTTTGTGGCTCAGGGTCAGTTGACCCAGATGCTCTGCTTGCAAGCACACCCAGCTCTTCCGCAGCTTTGAGGGCAGTGGACCTGTTCTGTGGCTGCAAACATTCAGGTGTACAGCAGCTGCCTTCTTGGTTCCAGCCTTTGCCTTCCTCAGAGTTTCCACGTGCCATTCTTCTAGGGACAGGCTCTGCCTGTCAAGGTCAGTAGCTAAGCTCTGCAGAAGAAATACTGTGTGATACCAGCTTGTCGTAGTTTAACCCCAGCCAGCAACTAAACATCACACAGCTGCTTGCTCACTCCCCCCTGGAGGGATGGGGAAGAGAATCGGAAGTGAGAATCGGTGAGAAAACTTGTGGGTTGAGATAAAGACAGTTTAATAGGCAAAGCAAAAGCCATGCGTGCAAGCAAAGCAAAACAAGGAATTCATTCACTAATTCCCATCAGCAGGCAGGTGTTCAGCCCCCTCCAGGAAAGCAGGGCTCCAGCACATGTAGCGGTTACCTGGGGAGACAAACACCATCACTCCGAACGTCCCCCCCTTCCTTCTTCTTCCCCCAGCGTTATATGCTGAGCATGACGTCATATGGTATAGAATGCCTTGTTGGCCAGTTAGGTTAGCTGTCCTGGCTATGCTCCCTCCCAGCTTCTTGTGCACCTGTCAGACCATGTCAAGCTGAAAAGTCCTTGACTATGTAAACACTACTTAGCAACAACTAAAACATCAGTGAGTTATCAACATTATTCTCATACTAAATCCAAAACATAGCACTATACCAGCTACTAGGAAGAAACTCTATCCCAGCCAAAACCAGGATACAGCTACACAACTACCTGCCATAATAGGTCTCCTTGGATATTTTGCATACCAATGGCAGCCTGCCTTTACTGGCTAATGAGAGTCACTGTGCATAGCTAACTTATATTAGGTAAAATGTATGCTAAATGCCATTGAGAGTAAAAAACCCACAGGCTCGTTTTTAAACTCACCCACTTTATAGGTAGCTCCATTTGCACTCAGGTAGAACTAAAATAATACCTAAAGTTTCAGATCAGAAAATTCAGTAAGTAAACAGCTAATGAAAGTAAGAATGCTTTTAACATTTCCGAATCAGTAATGTCCCCACCTATAAGAATACAGAAAAAGATTAGGCATTAAGTATCCTAAGTATCATATTTATTTTCAGACTTCTTATATAACAAATGTACACTGAATGACTTTTTAGCAAATACTTCCTGTACTTATGTATTTGAACTGAACCAAGTGCAAAACTAACAGCTCCAGTTTATCCCTGGAGCTGAACTGAAGCAATGTCTCCCCATTATACTAAATACTTTCCAAACAGAACAGATTAGTTTCCTACTTTCCATAGTTAAAAAGTCACTGTAATTATACCAAATGGAATATGAATGAAGAAACAAAGCAACAATTCCAACATCAATGTATTTATTATTCCATCTCCCTTGACATCTTTGCTGATCTTCCAGGCCACAGTGTTTCTTTCCATTCTAAACACGCAGACAAATCCTCATGGGCACACTTGCGTTCAAGTTTCAAAAAGAATAAGGATCACGGATATCAATGCTCTATATATGGAAATATTTCTTGTCACACAAAATGGATCTTTTCACTGTCTGACTGTCAACCCCTTTCTGATCAAACCAGACAACTCCAGCTTCTGCTGCTTTTCCAGACTCTTGGCAGGCTCTCCTCACATCTGCACGTCTTGCATTTACAAGTATACAGATTCCAAAGCTGTCAGTGCATGGAAATAATTTTGAAATCCAGACTGAATACAAATGGATTCCCTGTAAAAGGCTTTTATTTCTGTGTCAAGTGGTAGAGTTGCTAGTACAGAAGCTTCCATTTTACACTTCCCCACTTCCATCAACATCACAGAAGACTGGAAATGTCCCAACAGTAAATGGATGTAGGGGTTTTTTTTAATTGTTTTGTGTATCAAATATGCAAGTGAAAAAAAATCAATGGTTTTTTCCTTAGGATATTTTGTTACATACAAATAAATGTAATAGGGGGGAAAAATCTCTTGCACTGCTTTTTCTTTCCTCTTTTTCAAAGGAAAATTTCAAACAAAAAAACGTTTCTGGTTTATTTATAATACGCTGTCATATGGGAGTGCTTTCAGTAGCTACAGATTACAGTATACAGTATGGGCAATGTAATACAATCCATCCATTCCTTATTATATCTCACTCTGCCAAAAAAAGTTACAGCGTTAAAGTTCAGTATTAGTTTGGTTTGGAACTCATTAGCCTGAACTGGTTGTTTATTCTGGATACTGCAAAACTGTGATCTCACATTTGTGATGTGAGATTGACATCTTGACAACTGAGCAGAATTTCATAACATTTCCACCACAATCGGGCTTTTAAAATAAAAACAGATTGCTTCTAGAATAAATTTATTTTGGGCAAAATTTAACAGTTTCCAAATTTTTTTCACAGAAGAATAAGCAAAATTGCTAGACTTTTAACTGCTACCTTAAAAAAAATTTACAAGAACAACGAAAAAAATGAAATCCAAATAACTAGAAAGAGATAAATATTTTCTGGGTTTACCAGAACCAGGAAACACACAATATTCTGCAAGGGTTTTTTTCAGCAGTTGGACAAAAAGCATTGTAGGAGAGGAAAAAGCCACTGCTGCTGGATCCTTTGGAGTGCAGCCCTACTAACAGCTGAATACATGAGTGGAGGTCTCCTAAAGCTGTGTCTGGCCAAAAGCAGCTGTCCAGGGAGTCAGATGCAATGGAGCCCTTTAAATGATCAGCAAGCAGACTGGTAGTACATTGGCCCTGACCTCTGTGACAAAACTTGAGCAATTTGTTTAGCTATGAGGCAACCTGGAATGAAAGGCCAGACCTCTAGGTACCTTGAGTATGCAAATCCCTTGGAACATTACCATAGAGATAGATGTGTCAGCAACACAACTCGGATGAAGAGAGCTTTTCTAGATTATGCATTTTGTTGCAGGAAGAACAAGTGCATTCATTAATGAGGAGGCATTACAGGACTGTGAGAAAAACGGTGTCAACAAAACTTCACTGGCTTTTTCTTAAAGCCTTGAGAGAGGCAAGTGTCAGCCAAACCCTCACCCCAGGCTGAACTACTGAATGTTGCCTGCATGAAAAAAAGGCTGCTTGACCTACTTTTATCTTCTGGATGAAAAATAGAGGTTTCTGTCTGCTGATGGCTGTTGCACTTCCAAAATAGCAGGAATCAAGTGACTTTTATTTCTTTTAAAAATAGCTGTGCCAAATCTGTCCTGGATGATGAAGGCTGAATTACAACATACCCTAAGGAAATGATGAGTTTTCCATTGACTGTTGATTAGGAAAAGCCACAAGTTACTTAAGCAAGATGTGGCATAAAGTGAGCCTGAACAATAAGAACAACAAATTTGTTTACCAAGACACCCATACGTATGGATATAAGAACATATTTGTAAAACTTTATAGAAACTGCATGTTGAGCATTTGATGACATTTTCTCTTTTCAGTTAGGATGCAGTGTGGTGAGTGGCAGTGAGTGTTGGGAGCATCCTGTGCATATGGCAGGTAGCCTCAAAAAGGAGTACAGTTGTAAAATACTTTATTTATGACTTGGCCTCTATGGCTATTCTTAAATGTCTTAATTGCCCTTCACATTCCCTATAAGTTGTTTGGGTTTTTTTCCTGCACAATAAATGTTTTTTTTTTAATATATAAAGCAAAAGATCATGGTACAGTAGTGATGGCATAACACAACAAACAGGCTATATTCTTAAAAGCATGATATCATTCAGATGTTTCTTTCTGCATGACTCTGTTCAAGCATCAATATGACAGTATGAAGGTTTAAAGACTATTTAACAGTCTCTGACATGCCACGATGCTTGTTGATGGAGATGGTACTGTTCAAAGCTCAGGGTTTCACTGAGATGCTCGATGTGGGGTATAAGTTGACATACTGTTAGACTGCAGATGAACTCCTATAGGAGTATTGACAGAAAAAATGCAAAGTCAGATTTCATTTCAACTTCCAGTCCAAAACAGAAAAAGTTCATCTGGAAATCATGTATTGTAAACATTTATATTGTTTAATATTCTCTATTTTTTAATAATTTCTGCAATATTATTCCTTGGTGACTCCAATAATAAGCTGGTAAAGTTTTACAGAAAAAGATGGTTTCCTCCTCCAAATACCTTACTGTCTTTAGAACAAGATGAGTCGTAGTGTGAAACAAAATTAAAACAGGGAAGAGGGGATCGGCTGGAAAAACGAAAGGAGAGCACCACGGTCAAAATAATAACAGCATTGTTCTATCCAGGGCATATTAGCTTATCAAATGCCCAGCTTTGGACAAGAAATAATTTCCACTGGGGAAAAAAAAAAGGAAAACAAACCCAAGAACAGCAACAGAAATAAAACTATGGAATACCATTCCTTTGCAATGAGTTTTAACCTACTTTTTTTGATTACTTTGTGATTGTATCTGAAACATCCTGGCACAGCAGGAGAGGTGCAGACTTATTATTAGAGTCACCATTTATTGAGGCTAAACACCAAATCTTTTAGGTAGCTAAGTAAAAAAAAAAAAAAATCTATTAAGCAAAGGTAAATTCTTTCCTCTACTGGTCAGTAGAGGAATACACTGGTCAGTGTATCATGCTTCATTACCTTTATTAACATGGCAAGATGAGCACATGACGTGGAAGAGGTTTGGGGAAAATTGTACTGTTACTCCAGTGCAGATCTCTATCCACAGATAGAGATCCAAGTATAGTTTTGTTGAAGTTAATCAGCATTAGAAGATAATGAGTTTATAATTAATTCAGTGGACTCAATCCCTGGATTTGAGTCTATTCCTTTACTTCATTCATAGAGAGAGGCTATGATTACTCTGGAAACTCAAGGTTTTATCTAGCTCTTAGTCACAGCCTTTCTGTATGGTGTCTTCTAACTTTAAAAGGGTAGCATGGAAAATCAGAAAAGCATATCATCTGAGCTATCTGCAGCAATTACAAAAGATACTGCAAGGCCTATCTGCCTATCGCTACAGCTCTATGTATATGAGAACGATTTCTGATTCACAACTAAAAAGACTGTTTCTCTTCAATGTACATTTCAGGGGATTGTTGTATATAAAAATAAAACTTGAATTGTGGACTGTCCTAATTCAAAAAACAAAAAATAAATTCAGATGGAAATATTGAGCTCAGATCCTTCAATCTTATGTTGCTGGACCAAATAGGTCACCGGTTTTTACCCTGGGGCATAGACTTTCTTTCCTCATAGACTTTGCTCCTCAAAAAACTACATTATAAAACTATAATATAGTTCCTCCTTGCCAAGGGATTTGGCACATTATATCACAATTAAAAAAATGCAATAAAACCATAAGGCAATAAAAATGCCATACAAGCTTCTATAAACTAAGCTAACAAGCAATAAAACAAATAGAGTTTAAGTGTAAGAAAGGGTTTTTGTTGCCAATAGAGGAAGAATTTTATTGAAAAGTATATATAGTCATCTACACATTTGTACTGTTGAAATAGTGAATGTTCTTTAAAGGGCAGTACTGCTGTTTAATTCGGTGTTTGAGATCAGCACATATATTGAAAGGATTTTTGAACTGCAGGTAACTAATACAGCTGCCCTTAGGCAGCAAAAATATTCCCAGATAAGTGTAATGATTTGGTTAGAAGCTGAACTGATTCTTTTCCTTAACACATCAGGAAACCACTATAACAGAGAATGGAGCTAGGATTACATAAACAAACAGCTTAGAAGTCCCATTTCAAAAAGAACGCAAGCATACAAAAAAAGGACACTTCAATGATCGTCTAAGCCTTAAAAAAATCCTCGCATTTGGAGCATTTGTACCAGTGCTAATGCTTCTGTTTCTCCCCCTTTCTCTTTGACTTATGAAACAGGGACATACATGTAGGCTCCCTTTTGTGATGCTCACATTTCATGGTAGGGGTAAACTGAAGCCAACATCAGGATTTAGAAATGCTTGTCACCAGCTTGAGGGTGGCAATGGGCTGGCATGGCTGGCAGAGCCTGTGAGCTCGAATCCGCTCCCTGACATGCTTCCAGCTCTCCAACTGCATGCAGACTGCTGGCACCAACAACAACTGACCCTATGTGCTATAAATTGACACATTTGGCTGAGAATAGGCTACTGTGCACAAAGGGATGAAGGCAATGGACATCAAATTTATTTTTTGTTATTGGTTAATACTGCCCTTTCAGGCTAAATAAAGATTTACGTAACTACATAGCTCATTGCTTTGGGATAGAGTAGAAATAGTATGCAATTTCCTCCTCAGCTCTTCCTCTTGGACTTTTTTCTATATTAAAAATACACAAGTAATAATTAAAAATACACAAGTAATACCTAAGATTCAAAATAAGGTTCACTATTAATAGTCTTTCAATTATTTTTCTTAAAAGGAATATCTAAATGTCATGGTTTAACCCCAGCCGGCAACTAAGCACCACACAGCTGCTCGCTCACTCTCCCCTGGTGGGATGGGGGAGAGAATCGGAAGGGTAAAAGTGAGAAAACGCGTGGTTTGAGATAAAGACAGTTCAATAGGGAAAGCAAAAGTCACACATGCAAGCAAAGCAAAAGAAGGAATTAATTCACTACTTCCCACTGGCAGGCAGGTGTTCAGTTGTCTCCAGGAAAGCAGGGCTCCATCACACATAACAGTTACTTGGGAAGACAAACACCATCACTCCAAACGTCCCCCACTTCCTTCTTCTTCCCTCAGCTTTATAAGCTGAGCATGACGTCATATGGTATGGCATATCCCTTTGGTCAGTTGGGGTCAGCTGTCCCAGCTGTGTCCCCTCCCAGCTTCTTGTGCACACCCAGCCTTCTCGCTGGTGGGGTAGTGTGAGGAGCAGAAAAGGCCTTGACTCTGTGTAAGCACTGCTCAGCAGTAACTAAAAGATCCCTGTGTTATCAACACTGTTTCCAGCACAAATACAAACCATAGCCCCATACTAGCTTCTGTGAAGAAAATTAACTCTATCCCAGCCAAACCAGCACACTAAAAAATACTGTCATCAATGACATTGAATAAGGCCTGAAAACATGTAACATTACATGAAAAATGGGGAAACAAACACTTACATCGGAGAATATCTATGTGTTTGACAATATTTGTTCTTTCATGTTTGTTTGAAAAAATATCAAATTAAGCTGTTTCTGTAGGCTGTTGTGCACTTCTATTTAAAAGTCAGAACAATATATCTGTTTATGTGGACAGTCTTATTCAGCTTATTAGTGATTTTAACATCTTAATATTATTATGTCATTTATATTCCTTTTATGCCTTTTGAGCAGAGAGGACTTTGAAATAGCTTTGTTTACCCCGGCTTAATTGGGTGGATGCTCAGTTCTCCAATGAGGGCAGAGAGTACTCTTCCTGTTGTCAGTTCTTTACATCTGGAACACGCCTGCACAGCTCACTTCGCCTTCAGAGGCACAAACCTTCCTTGTAAGGTAGGAACTGTCTATACCAGAGTAAGAAATGCTATTACTTTTGGGAGCTGAAAACTTCTGCAAGTAAATTTGACTAACTCCCACCTAATAACAAACAGAATCAATTTTGCTTTTTCTTTCCTACCTCTGTTGACCGTGAAAATGTGCTGAAAATACATGCTTTGCCAGAGATGCCGTAAATACCCCTTCTTGGGCAAGGGTCTGGGGAAGGGCTATAGGTAGCCAACTCTCCTTACTGTCAGTGAGTGCCAAAACTGGGTGAAAAATAAGCTTTGAGAAAACAAAATCCACACCAGCAGAGATAGTTCTGAGATGCTTTGAATTTTATGCCAATTTATGCAGAAGAGAAGGTCTTCTATGCATCCATCACCATCCTGTCGAGCAAAACCAGCCTTGCTCCAAAGAGCATGGCACTGTGCTATGTTATTTGTTTCTGTGACTCTGCATGTGTGTTTGCCAACTTATTCACAGGCATACCTACGTATATAATGTTACCTTACCACCAATTCATATTCCTAAGAAGACTCATGAACATCGACAGCTACCAGCTCAAGATGAGTTCATCTAACTGCTCTAGTAGATGCCAATGTGTAAAGAATTACATGGTCATGATGGCAATCCTGTATCTTCAATAACAGTGCTACTGTAGCATCCTGGGTTGTCTGTGGCTGCTGACTACCTGAAAGGAGGTTGTAGCGAGGTGCGGGTTGGTCTCTTCTGCCAAGTAACCAGCGATAGGACGAGAGGAAATGGCCTCAAGTTGCGCCAAGGGAGGTTTAGACTGGACATTAGGAAAAACTTCTTTACTGAAAGAGTGGTCAGGCCTTGGAACACCCTGCCTAGGGAGGTGGTAGAGTCACCCTCCCTGGAAGTATTTAAAAGACGTGTAGATGAGGCGCTTAGGGACATGATTTAGTGGGTATGGTGGTATTGGGTTAACGGTTGGACTTGATGATCTTAGAGGTCTTTTCCAACCTTAATGATTCTATGATTCTATGACTTATAAAGGTGCTGAGGAAAAGAGCAGTGTGTTGAATCAGTGGTCTTGATGAAAAGGAGTAATTATCTTTTCCGATTTTTTAAATGCTGTGTCTTCAGCAGTTTGGTATGTAATGGTAAAGCACAAAGCCGGGAGGAGTATTGAAAGATAGCCTTGGTTCAGTGTCTTTGGGAGCGCAAGTACATTTTCCTGATATGATTAAGGAATAGGTAGACTAACAAGTTACCCTGAGGTACACTAGTGTGAACATTAACTCATGCCAGCTGCTGTCATTTCTGTGTACGTGCTTTTACCTGAGAAATGCTCCCAGGTAACTTAAGTCCAGGTAAGAACAGAGAACTAAGAATCCTCATATTATCATATAGGTTAAGTCAAAAAGCTCACACTGAAACTTGTCTTTCAGAGGTTCATTCATCTGCTTATGGGCCTTTGATGCTTTTAAAGTATTATGGTTATTTTTAAGATCTGTGCATATCTTCAGTCTAGTGACTAAGATTGTGAAGGTCAAAATTCAGATGCCCAAGGCCATCTGAGTTTGAAATCTGACTGACAAATCAGGGCCCTGCATCTGTTTTAATCAGAGATTAATTGTCGCTGATTTTATTTAATTTTTCAAAAATTACACTAACTGCATTCACAGCATTTGAAGACCATAAACAAAATCATTTCAGCAGCACCATTTGGCAATTCACTAGGTGTATTCACAGCTGTTTGGTTGACTTTACTAAGTTTGCAAAGTTTATTAATAGAAGTCTTCATAACTTCCTGAGTGGGGTGATAGGAGGCCGTGTTTCTGGACTATAAATTGTTTTTATTACTTGGTTTTGTTCTGCTTGTAGTGTGTGTGTTTTAATTTAGCCTCACCATTTGGAATACGCTTGCCAAAATTATAAACAAATGTGCCCTGAAAGGCTTTGAGAACAAACTTTGCAAAATACCATTTCCATTGAACAGCAAAGGGAACAAAGCGACTTTTCATATTCATGGACTTGCATTTCAAACCACTTGGCAAATTTAAGTGATTAGATCTAAAGAGTTGGACAGAAAATGCATCAGATTTTCTACCTTCCTTTTTCTTGATTCCACTCTAAGGACTCGTCACTTATTTTAAATAGAAATGGCACGTCGATTGGGTTTTGAGAAGATAATATAATAGCATTAATATGTGGGTGGAAATTTGTTAGAGTAATTTTAATTTAACCTGACACACTTATGTGTTTACATTACTGAGTGCCAAAACTGGCTGAAAAATAAGAAAATATTGTATTCTCAGAGCATCCCACCCCTCCCTCCCCCCCAAACCCCCCGAAAAAAAAAAAACAACCTAAAACTGTTTAATTGTGGAAAATTGTTCATCAATGCTGCAGTCTTTCTGCAAAAGGACATAGCTTCTGGTTTACAGACTCACCCCATCTCGAGCCTTTGAGGTGAAAAGTTATTGAATTTGGGACAGTATCATGGGAAGTAACACTATATATTTGAACTGTCCTCTGTTCAGCACTAATGTAAGGGGATCTTTATCATCATCTAGTACAGCTATTCTTATATTCTTGAGAATGACAGACAGAGCAAGCAATAGGAGATGGACAAAAAAGTAAAAAACTGTTCAGAAGAATAAAAGCTAGAGCAATTACCATGAAGAGAATGAGGAGAAAGGAAAGTGACAAGGGAAATGCATTAGTGAGTCAGATATTGAGGGAAAAATCATAAGCCTGAATAGATGAATTCATTGCACTCTTGAAGGAAGAATAGGCAAAGATAAGGAGTTAGATTTAGTAGTAGGAATATTGGGAAGACATGGCCTCTGATGGGAAGATGAAGAGTTTCCAGGAAATTGGGGAAAGGAAGAACAAGTGAGGGAAGCTTGGTCAGCACAAGAAAGGGAGATCAGGAGAATGTGCAGGGCGTGAAACTGCTCGCATTAAAGGACTTCATCATCTTTTGATCTGAGAGCAGTCTTAGGTGGCCAATAAAGAATTATGCTGGAATGAAGGGATTAATAACTAGGACTTCAAATTGTATTCTTGCTCTGTTCTGATATTTTGAGTATACTTTCACGCCAAAAAATTTTATAGATTTCTTCACCTTTCATCAGAAGACATTGTGATTTGCTGAACCATACTCTTAGGATAAAAAATGAAATAATAATATATGACTAATAAAATCTTGTTGCTTTTGAAGTATTTTTTTTTTTTAGCCAGTGGGGTTAATAAAATACAGTGTCTTTTTCTCTCCAAAAATATTATAATTAAAAGAAGTGGAATAAATTTCCTTTTCCCAGTATCCAATTTCTATCAGGAACTACCAGAATTAAGCAACGAGAGCCCAAAGCATGGTGATTAAACAACATCTCACTTTTCTAAGCAGTCCCCACAGAGGTGGGTGATGGTAACACGTGGAAGACTCTGGTACTGCAAGTGCTGTACATTTTCTGTGGGCAAGCAAGAGTATTTCTTCCTCCAGGGCTTTCACACTCGTACATTTAAAAAGGAACTCAAATCTAGAAATGGAAGTTTAATTTACATATTACATGTTGGTCGTATTATCTAAAATACTTGAATACCTTCAACAGCATTTTTTTTATGCCTTAATGTGGTTAAGGCTGGTGCATGGGAGCATTTGGTGCCCGATACCACCATGGTCCTTTAATAATAATTCTCTTAAATTCTTCTCAGTGTTTTTTTTTTTTTTTTTAACTCAGCAAAGTTAGTAGCTCTATTAAAGAGTTCCGGTATTATTCTGCTAGCATTTTTTCCTCATACTGAAGGTCTCTTAAACTCCAAGTTGGTGGGAGACAAGTCTTCCTGGCTTTTGTGTGCAGGTGGATTTAACAATGATAAAATTATCTGTGGTGTTTATACAGGATGTATATAATAATATCTTCTGTCTTTAATTGATCATGAGAAGTCAGTCCTTATCTGAGTTTATTTTCACTTCTTTATTTTCATTTTTTTCCATGGGCTTTGGTGCTTCCAAATTTCTATAAATTACAGGATCTACCTCTAGATTTTTCAAAAAGTAATATCAAATTCAGGGTTTTTTTCTGGACCTCAGTATCTTTGGCTAAAATGCAAGCTTTTTTTTCCTTGTGGGTCATCTATATTGCCTTATCTATTTAGTAGACTTGTTTGGAAATAGATATTTGATTATTGGTCCACATAAGGGTGCTCTACTGTCTTGCTTCTAGTTTACTTTAGATCAGCTCAAGCTGCTTTAGTGCACATGGCTCCAAAGGGGTTTCAAAATCTCACTGTTTGCATATACAAAATCAGTACCAAAAGTATCTCATAATCCTTTAAAATAATCTCGCAAGAGCAGGTAGCTGACTAAAATGCAGGTATATCATCAGTCTTAGCTGCCTATCCAGATATATGAAGTACAGAATCAACTATCTGTTTATCTTTTGATTATGAAGGAGCTTACAATATCAGTCCTGTTCTAAGGATTTGTTATATATTGCAGTTTCTCTAATTGCTTATGTTGCTGTGTATGTTATGATTTACTACCATACAGAACTACAGAAGCTGCAAGACTCACTCAGCATGCCTACTGTTGCATCCTTGATATCTTAATTTTACCAAGGCACCTTGGTCTCTTGAATGATGCTTTAGCTTGTCACAGAATTCCCTTGACTCCTGTCTGACATGCTTCCACACTTTGTGTTAATTACAGTGAAAGACCTACTGGGCCTTTTGGGGCATTCCTACATAGAGCACGGGCAATGTGTTTGAAAATCTTGAAGGTTTCTGACCTGCCTGTGTAACATAAGTGGTTTGGTTAATTGTTCCAATACCCTTTTTATCATTCTATACCCCTGCACACTGGAGCAGGTGCTACCCTTAAACATATTTACCAGATGTGTCATTTATTAGGAAAATCCAGGAAAAAAAAAATGAGGTCTCTGTTTATTTTCTAAAGCTTTGAGAGTAGAAAAATTGAGCAAATTCTCACAAGAAAGAAAAACAATTGGGATGACATCTTAACAGATCAGAAACTGCATGGAGATAGGATAAAATTATGCCTTTTCCTAATCCCACTGGTTTAGAAAGAAAAGCACAGACTAGTAGAATTGTAGTGAACACTTGACATTTTGGTGGACACTCACACCTTTTCTTTGTTTTGGTACATATATACAAGGCAGGCACACATTTTCTGTCATGTATCTCTGCAAGCCAATCTACATTTGCATTGCTGTTCAGGCTCAGGAATGCACCTAAGTGAATGTCCCAGTCATATCTACTTACTGTTCTTTGGCTCATGTTGTGGTGCAATCTTGAAACATGTAGACTGGATTTCTTATGAATGAAGTAAAACTAGAAGATGGAGTCCAGTAGCACACATTACATGCTCCATCTGGTCATTTAGTTTGTGGAACCAAACCGAGGCTAATCTGAAGTAAATTCGCCTCAAAACGTGGATAATATGGACATCAGGACATCAGGCACCAACAGTAAATCCACCCTGGTAGCGCCACACTACTTCTTGAACTAGACACAACCTCAGAGTCTTGGGTGTTCATGTGGGAAGACAAAAATGCTTTCTCCCTGCTCAGAACTAAATAATGAGACCAACATATTCTTGTTCCTCACTTAGTTTCTTTCTGCACACATCAACTAAACAAAAATATGAACAACTTGAAGTTCAAATATTAAATCAGCCTGCTGTATAAGTAGGACTACAATCATCTCACACACAGAACTTCTTCAGAACCTTTGGTAGACATATCTGATTCTTACTTTATATGATGATTGTCTTTTGTTTGCTGGAACTTATTTTAAAACTCTCATTTAAGATTTTAATCTTAGATCTTTTGCAGTTCTGTCTGCTAATATGACTGGGTTTTAACAGTTACTAATTGCATACTCACATAAGCAGTGACTCAGACGCTCAATTGTCCTACCATATCTTAGAAAGAACTTTGTAACAAAGGGATCTTTGCCATTTATGAAAACACCAGCTAGCCCAAACCCTCTCCTGATTTTTACAACGGTATCTTCAATCCCTAAGGAATAATCAGTTCCCTTCAGAATGAATTTCTGTCTGTATAATATTCAGTACCAGAGACTTGGAAACTAAACAAACAAAAATTATGCAAAAATAAGGTGAAAAAATAAAACAAATAAGCAAGAACCTTGAAGCAGAACCACATTTTTCTCAGGAGACTAAAATATATCTTTTAGTATGTCTGCAATAAAGCTTTCAAAAATTCAGTCTATAGTATCATCAGTTGCACAAATTAGTCCTTGAGAAAGAATAAAACATATCTTGAAGCTAAATACCATGTACAGGATATTATCAGACACTGCAAATACTAATTGCATCTGGAAGACTGACTAAAATAATCTAAGAAAATATTATATAAAATCAGCACAGTGCTGTAGTAATGTAGTATTTCCTTTTCTATGAAAGTTAGAAAAACAGCATCAATCACAGATCATTTGCAATAGATTTTTTTCTGGAAGAGACGGAAAGATAGTCTGTTAAGCCACCAAGAATGTTGCCCCACTGATTTCTTGGAATAATTAACATTTAAAAGAAAAATTTTGATTGAAATGAGCACGTTCAACAGCTAATTGTCAATGTTTCCTGAAATGTGAACAAACAAACAAAAAAAACCAAACCCCAAACATATACCAATGTTCAGATTGGGACTGAATGTCACAGGTCTATGGATATGCAAATTGTCTCAGAAAATGAGAATGTAGATGCAAAAAGTGATTGCAGATCCATACTTCACCATCAGCCAAAGGATATATCCAGCACATAATTTTAGGACCTTTATTTCATAGGACCAAATTAATATAAACTATAGGACCATATTTCAGG
Source organism: Fulmarus glacialis (assembly GCF_000690835.1). Classification (NCBI taxonomy): domain Eukaryota; kingdom Metazoa; phylum Chordata; class Aves; order Procellariiformes; family Procellariidae; genus Fulmarus; species Fulmarus glacialis. Next base: position 18,042 of record NW_009217624.1, read on the forward strand.
CCTTCATTTTCCTCTTTAAAGTCACCTTCTCTCCCTAAAATTTTTTAACAAGTTTGCAGAAGCCCAGATTAAGGAAGCCAGACTTGTGTAGTTTAGGAAAGTCTGTACTCATTTTACCAGGTATATGTTCCTATATTGCAAATGTGCCTAACAGAAACAGCATCCAAGCAATTCGTAATAATACTCCTGAGCAATGTGAACTATCTCTTTCATATAAATGTGATGTTTAACTCCAAGAACACGCTGCCAGATGTGTTGCTAACACCACCCCACCAGCAGATTCTACAAAATGGAAGAGGCTGGTTAGGTATTCCCAATTCAAAAGGTCCATATGGACTGTCCTTTGTGTGCCCAGAGGAAACATTTTCCAGATTCCAAAAACCTGAATTAAAACCAGCAAATATTATGGGTAAACCCACTATTTTTATGTATAAAAGAATTAGACACAGTTTTTATTTCCTATATTGGAAGTTAACCTTCACTTATCAACCAGTAGGGAACCCTGCTAAAAAGTCTGGCAGTAAGAAATACATGTAGGTAAGATTGTGTTCTATGTTAACCCACCATTAAAGCTAAATCCTGATCATACACTTCTGGTAGAGATGAAACAGCTGAAGTTGAAAGATATAAGGTACCCCTTCTGGACAGTGTTGTATGATAATGTGGTTACGAGGTCCTCACCTTCACACATTCATAAAATATATCTATATTGTGCCAAGCAGCTCATGTCTTATTAAATGATACCTGAAAGAAGCAACATGCACAGAAATTAACTTTCAACACTAGGGTGGCAGAAGTGCCTTTCTCACATATACTGCTTAATAAGATATCGTGCACTCACCAAAGTATTGTCACCGTCCTAGGTCTGCTGTATTAATCAATTCTTAAGGCTAGATTAATTCAAATGGGTATGATATAACATAGTCCCTCTGGTATTTGCTGATACTCCCCCATAAATGAGAGGGCTCTGTTGGTTTCGCAGGAAGCTGCTGCAAGGATTATTTTCACAACTTATTACTTTGACCATTTTATTAGTGTGTGGATATCTCTTCACTGGCTCCCACTCCTTTGTAATGTTGAGATTAAAACCTCTCAACTTCACTCTCAATGATTCTCATAGCTATCTTAACTATTTCCTCTCATTCAACTTGGGAAGGCTGACTTGTTTCTGACTGACTCAAGACTTCAACCACTCTCAAACACTTCACAGATTTTCAAAGAAATTTTGTGCTTTCTTAAGCTGACCCCTGTACAGAGGTGCAGTATATAAGTGCAAACCTGTATCTCCTTCCCTTCTCTCAAATCCCTTCTTAAAAGCATGACATATTTAACAAATTCGACAGCTGTGCATCTTCTACTAATCATGTTAACAATATTCTTAACGTTTTCCCTCATTCTTGCCAGTCTGTCCTTATCAAATCTTTTATTCAAACCGTACACTCATTCAGGCAGGAACTGTCATATTTCCCTGTGTTTGCACATTTTGGGTTGTCTTGAACTTGCACAAGGATTAGTAAATGCTGAAGAATTAACAAACTGTAACATTATTCTTACAGGGCCAGGCTGTAAGATAGGATGGTTTAACAAGGGAAATTCCTTAACATTATTGTCTCTCTAAGTAAGTTATAAATATCCTGGCATTTTAAAGGCCAACTCTATCAGCAGCACTGACATTAAAAAGTTCCAAACAATAGATATTAAAATCTAAAAAGTCTCTTGTAGCAGCTAAAATTCAAACTCAGTAGAAATAACCACTCCCGGGAAATTAATGTCAATGCCATTTGAGTCGGGTCTTACATTGTTAAAATAGTGGATTGTACTTAGAAAGAAATGAAGCATTTAGAATAATCAAGCAATCATTCAGTAGTGAGGGAAGTTTACACCCAAAACCAGATCCTGACAGACTACAAGTACTTGATTAGAAAGAAAGAACAAGACCGGAGATGTTCAGTTAGGAAGCATTGAGAATTGCTGAGTATTGAAATTATATTTTGAATTTTATTTTTACGTGCATATACATACATGTATGTTATGTTAGCTTATAGAATATTTCAAGACTTGCTGGTGTTAATACACATTGTATAACTTCAAGAATTTGAAATAATCTAAGTTACATCTTTTCAGACAACTGAGGAAAGGTACCAAACATATTTGTCTCATCTAGCCTATTTTTTGCCTCCCCTTCTTTCCACTTAACTCTACATCCTTTCAGACTTTGCATCCTTGCTTGTCTGTATTGCATCTAGCTGCAAAGTATTGATTTATCTTACTTTATTACAGTTGCATATTAAGACTGCTCAGATGCTGAGTAGTTACACCTCTATGCTAAAGTAGTAAGTTTGTTTCTATTATTTATTTTTGTCTCCTTTTTTATTTTGTCTCTGATTGAAAAGTAAAAACAAACAAATATAGAAATAATAGCAGATTATTTTTTTTTTTACAGAATGATATGTTTTGTAGAAGTAACACCCCTTGTTTGTGCAAGACATTACCAGAGTAAGCAATGACGGTTGCTCAGATTCCTTTCAATATTAAATTACTAGTCAGTTTATTTGACAAAGTACAGATGTAACCACAGATTCTTTTGATTTGACAAAGCATAGAGTTTTTAATATAGCAACTAATTAAGGATTCAGAAGCAAGTTAGAAAGTGAATGACAGAACTCTCTAAGATCTTTACGGTACTAACCGTAAATCCCTCCCAGTTAAGTACAATACATTTCCATTTAAACATCTACTTAATGTACTCACACTTCAGACTGTATTTAGGTGCTCACTACTTACACATGTGCCTCAGCACTCCTTAAATGCTTTTCTGAAGCATGAACCCTATGCTGTGGAAAACCCCCTCAGGAGTAGAGAATTCAGACCTGCAAGCTCACCTGAAACACCGGCTGAAAAACATTACCTTATTACAGCAAACTTCTTTTCTGAGTTATTTTCCTGGAGACAGAATTAAGTCAGTTTCATGTGGGATTTCTTGAAGATTTATTTCAAGAAGAGCTGGCTGATAGTTTACCATTCTCCACATATTGACGTTCCAATACCAAAAGGAGAGAAAATAAAGTTGCTAGGTGACAGCAGCATATTTACTAGAACTCTGCAAAACCTGGGAACACTCTGCACAAAATTTTCTCTTTCCTCTTTTACTTGTAACTGGTGTTTGCGGAAACACAAAAGTTGAAAACGTATAAAGTTCCATGGGATGTACATTTTTTAATGAAGTTTTGTTTCAGGGGAATAAAATGGAAAATTGTATACATTTCCAGAAAGGGAGGCAGGGATGCCAGAAAGCTGGTTAGGTCTGTTACCACCAGTAACACAGAGTCAGCGAAAAGGTATCCTGGTGTGAGGGGCAAGTGATCAGCCTAGATGTTTGTTTGCTTATGAAACAAACCAGCTTAAGAGCCTGTTAATGGAGAGGGAGTAAGATGGCTACTTTGGAGTTATCTCACTGAGAAACTTGTGATGCCAGAGAATTGAATGGTTTCTCCTGAGATAAGTTGTCCTGGAACTTATAAGGACTCCTTTAGAATACTAACTGTACTTACCACATCATTGCCTGCAGAAAGCAAGAATTTATACTGAGTGGTTCAAATCATAAAGAACATTTTCAAACAAAGAATAAACATGGTTAGTTTTGGGTCAGTCTACTTTTTGTTGTTAAAAGACAGAAAGATTATTAACAACAGAATTGGTTCATAACTTAGGTGTTAATTTGTAAGATAGGTTAGGATACACCTGAAGAAAAGATCAGTAGCTCTAATATTAAGTGATTGCTGTGATTAATTGAAGGAAAACACATTACTAATCTTATCAAAGTCAGAGGAAGGTTCATTTTACCTTTGTCTTGAGTCTGAGAGTGTCTAATGTTTTCCTGAAGGAAAAAGGATAAAATATGAAATGAAAGGAAAATGTCTGAAGCGTGCTTTGTGTAGCACTAGTCCTGTGTCTTTAAGGAAATTTCTGTGACTTTATTTGCCTGCAAATGTAACAGTTATCAAACTGAAAAGAAGCAGAATGGAAGTAGTTACATATTCCTTTTAAGCAAGCATACAGAGGGCTAGACAGGAACAATTTACAGAAAAGAACACTGTTTGCCTTTTTTATTGCTTGCAAAATGCCAGGAGAGTTTCAAAGTAATAGCATTTACTAAAAAAAAAAAAAGAGAATAGGAAATAAAAGAAATGTATTGCCTCAGAAAAGGCCCAATTTAAAAAGTCTTCACCTTTTCATCCTGATACACGAGCCTTCTGTATACTTTAGCACTACAAAACTTGTATTTTTTTATATATTTATTTATGTATGAGAGCTGGGGTGTTTTTGAGCTTTTAAAGTTGTATGGCAAGGTTTTTAGTTTTCTTTTGTTTTTTAAAATTGCTTGAGTTTTCACATCCAGCAAAGATACGCTTTGTCATTTGTACATTTGAGATTATTTTTCATGGAAATTTCTGCAATACTTAAATATTTTTTTCCATGTTTCAGTGTTCTCTTTGTTACTTCTTTCACCAAAAGCTCATTTCTCTTTCAAATGCTCACTGTTCATGAAGTGGTGTAAACAGGCTTTCTACATTTGGACAGCCTGAAGAGGAAAAAACAGAGCAAAAAATTTCCATTCAAGCCATCTTTCTTTGCTAGAGAAAAACTTTAATTCCACCTTTTAAAAGTTCCAATACATTCATTATTGTGCTTTGCAAGCTGTGGATTTTGGAGGAATTGGAGTGTCAATAGATTGCAAAATCCATTTCTTATGATGTTGCCAGCAAATATTGAACTTTCTTACCTGAAAAAGATAAAAAATTCTGAGATTTACCTTACTTTTAACACAAGAGTAGCTTATGTTTACTGAAAACAGAAGCTAAATAAAGTAATGTGATATGTGCTGGCAAGGAAACAGCGAGAGTAACATACTCATGTTCCGCTCGGGACCATAAAATATCATTCAAGTAGCAAGCAGGCCTTTGGCTCAGATTTCTAAACCTCTTTTGAACATTTCCCATCTCTAATATCTATAGTGGCTGAATGTCGAAATCCAGTGAGCTTTGTGCCACCTTGCAGTGTACTTCCCACCTCATCGTGCAAGGAGAGATGCAGGGCTGCAGCCCCTGAGCTCTTCCTCTGACAGATGCTGTCCACCTCCCTAGCCCACAACCCACGTCCTTACGTTGCCTCCTTTTCCTATTCCCAGCCCTTTACCCCTGGTGTGTATGGGATCCTGAGCAGAGAGGCACTGGAGACTCCGATTTCCCCAAAACCAAACACACCTATGATCTGCACAGCCCGCTTTGCCTCGTGGGAGCAAGCGGCTGCAGCAGGCAAGGTTCAGAGCCAGGAGCTGCTGCCACACCAGGCTTTCTACCGTCTCCTCTACCAGACGCAGCTTGTTGGTAGGGCTCGCAATCTGCCCGCCAGCTGCACCTGGCCCGTCAAGGCAGCGTGCGGAGGAGACGCCGCTGTGCTGCACTGCAGATGGGAAAGGGGGTCTGCCAGCCAGGGCCTCCCCGTTGAGGAGCCTGGATGAGCCCGTTTCGTGGGATGCCGCTTTGAACTCCCATTGCGCTGCTGCCTCCCACATCTGGAGCCTGAGGTGAAGGAAGATGAAAGCAGGCTGGGGAGTGTAGAGGCTTGTGAGGCACGCTGGGAATGCTCACAGCCTGCAAGGAGGGCTCACAACCTGGCCATTCCCCAGCCTGGGTTGTTACAGCTCATGGTTAGAGGAGCTATTCCTTGAGCCTATGCATTGCATGTCACCAGGGGCGCATTTGATGTACGCTGGAGTGTTTGTACATAAAACAAAGGTTGTTAATAGGTGCTTGCATTAATTATTACAAACAGTGACTCTGATAATTTTCAAGGATCATGCCTGCATCCATCTGAATATTTTTCAGATATACTGATGGTGCCCAAACGCTGTAAGAGTCAAAGGCATTTAACATTTCCAGAACTTACTCGATAACTTACCCACTGTATGTTCCCATTGACTTCAACAAGCTTTGAATCGAGCCTTTAAAACATCAAAAGGAAGAAAAAAGGAGGAAAATTTCTGACAAAAACTGCTTTCCAATTCTGCTAGGCTTTGTAGTAAATCTATTAAAAGAAAGGGCAAGTCAATGTGAAATGCACCACCTGGCCTGTTACGCTGAAGACTTGACTGCTCTCTCCAGCTCAGGCAAGCCTATAAGCACGAGTATTAGCCTCATTGTGTTCAGCAAAACTTAAGCGCTTGCTGGACTGGTTTTTCTAAATAAGGATGATTTTCTGAATGGAAACCTTCAGGCACACATTGTACATTAGTATTAAAGCATAAATTATAAAGTGTATTTTTTTCTGACCTTTGAATTTTATTGCCTTTATGGTTTGTGACATCGTAATGTTCCCTGAATGTTAGTGTTAGAGGAGGCAGAGAAAACAGCTTTTGCAAATATATTATCATGTAAATCTTAGTCTCCCTGGTCTTTTTAGAATAACAAACAACTATACATAATTTATTGTAATTTTGCTAGAAGAAATGACATTATCACCATACTCATAAATACCCACAAGGCAGGGAGTGTCCCGGGGGAGATAACTTTCTTTCAATAGTGTGATAAAATGTTCTCATCACGGACAGTATTTATTGCCCATGTCTCTTGAGAGATGATTAAAACAGGAGAACAGCTAATAAGCAGACCCAAAGCATCCCCACTATACTTGTTTCATAGGTTTGCTTCCATTAGTTTAAAACACAGTGTATTAATATGGGATCTCAGAACGATTATTTTTCCTAGTTCTGCTTTGTTAATGGTTTTTTGTTGTTGTTTTGGAGCAAAATGACTAAAGAAATAACCAAAACCTTAATCTCTTTTAAAAACGCCTTCTACACTAAGCTACAATCCCTGTCACAATAAACTACGTACAACCTCATCAATTATCACTTAGTTTCCTTTAGCCACCTTTCATGCCCCTTTCTTTGTGAGCACAAACTGAAAGGCAGTTCATTACATTCCCTTTTCTTACAAGCTTCTTCAATCCAGCAGAAATTAAAATAAAATAATTGCAGTGAAATATTTCATAGTTATTTACTAGCTTGTTCAAGTTATTTACTTAGCTTGTCAAATAAAGAATAACAACTACAGTACAGTCATTTTTTTAGATGAACAAAAGGTCTCTTGATTTATTGTTAGTTTTTCAGAAGGGCAGGTGACATTCCCTGCAACACTGACTTCAGCTCCTAATCCCTTTTTGGCAAGCCAAGGAGAATTACAGTTTTCACAGTTAGGCACTCTGCTAGGATGAAACACTGTGGATGGGTTCACTTCAGCCAAATTGGTGAAAACCTCCCATTGCCAATTTTTCCTTTGTTTTTTAAAGTTGGCCTCTCAGCATAGATTTGATTCATACCACCTAAAAATAAATCTGGTTTCTGCAAAGCAGAAAACTTATCTGTGTTGTCATGGTATCAGTATTTCCGTTTTCATGGTCAGACCTCATAACTTAAGATCCTAAAATGAGCTTCAATTTCTTGCTTCTTTATTAAAAGGCCTTGGGTTTTTGCCTTTTTTTTTTTTTTAATGTGGACATCTTTTTGCATTCGTGATGTAAGAAATTGTTCAATATCTCTTTTTATGATATTGTTTAAAACTTCCATGAGTAGCATCAGCTACTTGCTTTGGAAAATATGATGCAGAGTTGTATGGAAGGGTCAAAATGCCACTGGCCATGAAAATCTGACAGCGCGTTCAAGATTCATTAAGGTTGAGTTCCAGCATGAATTAAATGGACCCCTAAATCAAATTAATAAGCGGTACTACTCCTTACACTATTACAGTATTTTAGAAACTATAGTACTTAGTCATATGAAAACTGAAATTTTAGCTTTAATTTACTGAAGTTGGAACTTCATTCTTATTTTGCTATACCATTTAGTATCTTTTATATTGAGTTTATGGCTAATGTTTTAGCACATTTCTGGCTAACGGGGAATCATTAGGAAACCATTTTAATATTAGTGAACTATATGAACTGGAAAATGAAACAATAAAAGAAAATAAAATCTTTTTCAGTAAATTGCTGTATTGGAGGAAAAAACTTTGAGTATTGAAAATATTCAGGTTCACTTCAGATTAATTCTCCAAGGTTCAGGTGAATGTCTTATTAGGTCTAGATATCTGTTTTGGGATGCAAATATGATCATATCAGAATTCTTTCACCTTCACAAGTATCAGCCAGTGATGAGGAGATGCAAACACATTTAGATAAAGGAAGACATCAAATGTGTACGTCAGAACTGCAAGATACATTTTTGTTTGGTTTACCATTTTACTTACATTGAAGGCCTTTTATACTTCCTTCAGCACCATAAATAATTTTCTAACAGAGATGATGTGGTGATCATTTTGTTTTCCCTGGTTCTTCTAATCTTTTCAAAAGAGTAAACAAGTAACATCTCCATAGAACTCAATTCAATGAAATTTATTTTTAATAGTAAATTCCCTAATTCCTGCAGTCTTTAAAATTCATGGCAAAAAATAGTTTTCCCCGGGTTTCACACAAGACAATTACAGCTTGCTGTTTCTCCACACCATAAATATGTTGCAATACACATTATATGACAGTGATCAGATACATCATGATTCATGATACCCTTGAATTTAAACATTAAATTGAAACATTTTTTTAACATAAACCTTTGAGGAACACACCAACAAACAAGGTAGTTGTGGTGCAAGTAGTGCTTCCAATTAAAAAAAGAATTTAATATCCTGTGCATAATTTGTGGAATATGAAGAGTCCTGTAAATACTTAATGGTAGCTTAACTCTAACATGAGCTAACATCTGCTCAGTTTTAGGTGAAAGAAGTAATGTAGATGATTTATGTTCTTTTTCTTTGTTGTTACTTTTCTTTTTTTTTTTCTCTAAATGATGGGAATCTTTCATAATAAAGTCTTAGTTCTCCCTTAACTGCAGCAACACCTTCACTACTGATCCCTCTAATTATTTGATAGGAAAAATGTTATAAAATTGTGCCACAGATTTTAATTTTTTCATTAGTGTTTGATTTCAATAGATGATTGACATTAACTTATGATATTAGTGTAATTTTATTATGAAATCACTCATCCAGGTGCCTTGAGATGAATATTAATTAATCTATCAGGTTTTATTAAAAAAAAAAAGAACAATTTTATTTGTTATCAGAAGAAACAATTAACACTTCTCTTCAAACTTAGTCCCTTATTCAAAATAAATGTTTTTAATAAGCTTGCAGTTGTTTTGGTTTTAGTGGAAGATGTGTGCAACAAAGTTCAATTAAGAAAATTCTTAACTCATAATGTGCGTAGATTAGTATGGATCCATACAATATCATCAAATGACTTATTGTCAATGACTGGAAGATGACATGTCTCTAAACATAACTGGACTCAGGAAAACGATAAAGATTTTTTGGTTTATGAGAGAAGACTCCCACTTATGAAGACAGAGAATGACCATAAAATGAAAAAGTCATGAAAAAGAAAATCTTAATCCTTATGATTAGAATGATTAGAAATGTATCTACATTATGAATTCTAATTCTTATTTAAGCTTGGGTTTAAGCTAGGGTTTCTAACCTAACATGCAAGCTTCAAGGATCTTGGATTCTAGGTTTTGATTCAGCCTTTTAATTTTGAATAACTTTTTGGATGAACAAGTTTTCCATGTTTCCTTACAATATAAACTAAACCATAATGAATTGTATGATATTATATTTTGAAGCTGCTAGTTGGATGTGATTATAGCCCAGATAATTTAAATGTTGGTAGACATTTTCAGTAATCTTTTCTACTTCATTTTACTACTAACTGATAATCTTGTAAGCAGGCAATTGACCTGTATCTCCCGTCAGCTGGGTAACAGTGACACAAATCAATCTCACCCTCATGGGTAGGTGGCTTATTCTATTTGCTATTTCTCAATTGCTCCTGGCTGTCTCCTGGAAAATGTTGACAGGACTTGAGTTTGATTTGTGAGGAACAAGACAGTTTCTGAAATCACAGAACTTCCTACAAGCTCAGGAGATCATTGGCTGTCCAATGATATCCTAAATAGCCTTTCATCAATGCAAATTCAAGAGTTAAAGGACCATGCCAGACTTGCTGGTTCTTCATTCAACTTTCAATAAAACATATTCCTAAAGGGAGAATATAAGAATCATCAAAGACAGAACAAAAATTCTGAAGCAAGTTTTTGAGAAAGAGAGAGGTAATGTACTCATATGGGAGAATAAGACTAAATAACTGCAAGTTCTTAGTGAAATTGACTGCATGTTGCATTAAAACTTGTTGTTTTTCTAATAACTTTTTTTCCAAAATACTCTTTCACCTGTGTTTTTTTTTTTTTTTTTATGAGGCTATCTGATCGGCCTTTCACATGGGAAACCTACAGATGTCCAACACAATGGTACTTGCTATGTGATACGAGTTCACATACAGGCTGGCTACTGCAACCCAGACCTAATGGGGACCAAGACCTAACGGAGAGGTTGCAAAAAGCCACCCAGCATACAACAGACACAAGAGTCATCATCGAAAGGATATAGTACAGTCATGTGAAGGTGGAAGTTGTTCCTGCTTGTGCTGTGACCATGTCAAACAAGGCAGAATGATTCCATTTAAATAAGGAATAAGTAGCTCTGAACAAATCCTGAAGGAACCTTTTCAAAGACAGTTGCTTTTTTTCTGTCTTCCCTTCTTTCAATCTTTCAAACTCACACTCCTAACAGTTGCTTTGTTCTAGAGTGAATGTTAGACAATGTCTTTTTCGAGTTACAGGACATCAATACAACACATTAAAAATTTTGCTCCTTCTTGTACTATGACAATCTTGCTGCACAAATAGAAGGTTTTGAGCTATCATATCTCCTCTCCTGTAACCACTGGTTTTAGTTTTCAAGTATTTTTCAGGTTTTCGGGTGGGCTTTTTTCACTGTTAAACTGGTCTTGAGTTAACTTTATAAAAAAGTGATCTCAGAATCCTTTTAGTACATTGAAAGTTTGCTTCGAAGTATATTCCCTATGTTAGTATATTAAAAATACAATACTTGATTGTAAGAACTTCCAGGCCAAGTTCCAGTCTGGAGTGAATTTTACAGCAAAGTTATAAACCCCAGAAAATAGGAGTTTATAATGGAAATGCTGACAGACTTCTAATTCTGCCCACTGAAGTGCTGCTGGAATGATTTTCTATGCTGTGTAAAGGCCGCTTTTGAATAAAAATAGACTTGTTCTTATAGTATCATACCATGAAATTAAATTCAGTTTATTCAGCTATTAATTTCCTCCTCATAATCATGTTACACTTCTTTCTGAGGTTTACATTTTGCTTGTTGAAATAAGCAAAGCAAAGGCTTTACCTAATGGGACAGAATACCATGGATAATCAGGAGTATCATTGCCTTTACTAAGACATAAACTTACTATGTGATCCCAAAGACAAATCAGTGTTCCTTTTACAACTAGTCTGATAAAACTGTCTTGCAGCATTTTTCATTTTTTTTTTATTTGATTGAGCGTAGAGGCAAGTAGTTTTATATTAGAGTCCATGATGTATTTTGCCCTTTTTCTTAGAGAAAGGATCATGCGTAGAGTTGGGGAATCTGTGATAGTAAAAGCAATGACACTTCACTAATAGTAAGTTTAAGAACATTCATTAAATTCCTGTTGGTTTTTTTTTTAGGTTTTCTTCAGCACATAAAGTGTTTATAAAGGGCACACAGAAGTTTAATGCGCAAGGCCTGTAAATTTTCAGTTTCACACTATTTCTGTTAATCTAAGAAGCTATTTAATGCCTAAACTCCATAGCTCATTTCTGACTACAGTTTTTATCAATTCTAACCTTCCGGAGCATGGTATGCACTACATAAAGTAGCATTAGAGATAATAAATCAAAATAGAATACCCTGGAATGTAATTTTCCAAACCACTTATTAAAATTTCCTTTATGAAATATATAGGAGATACAATTTCTATAGACTCAGACTGAAACTGTGATAAGTAATTCTAGCCTTTCCTGTTTATCCAGATTAATCTTTATATTTTTCCATATGATGGCTACAAATATTTTATATTTTATAGAGCAGATGCACATTACACCAATCCCTTTGATCAACGTGAGAGTCTAGGAAAGATTTTCATCATCAGTCATACATCTACAAGTATAATCATCTTACATGCATATACCTTGTTTATAAATATAAAATAGCACAAACTATTAGGATATTAATTTTCTATTTGATAAAAAATTGTTTTAATTTAGATGACAAAAAGGTTTCTGTACATATCTTTTATCACCCAACATATTTAGCAGCTTGCAAATCAGATTTGTAAGATTCATTCATGCTGAATGAATATACTGTAATACTTCACCAAATGTGTAAGCAGCGATGAAAATATGTTACGTTTTCAGAAGAGCTCACCATTGGTCTACTGTTCCAGTTGAAATCAATATGTGTTTTATCAATGAGATTAACAATCTTTTTAACACTAAATTTCATAGAAGCATAGATAGGCTGGTGCTACAGACTTTTTAAAGTGCTTCCCTTCATTTCTTGGCTTACTAATAGGTGTGGAAGTAATTTCACTGCACCACATAGATCTTATTCTATTGTCCATCACTCATTTTGTATATTCTACCATTATTATTATTATTATTATCTTTTTTTTTTTTTTTTCTCCATTATCTTTTTTTTTTTTTTTCTCCTTTCCTTTTCTGTTCTATTAAACTGTCTTTATCTCAGTCCACGAATTTTACTTTTTTTCTGATTCTCTCCCCCATCTCACTGAGCAGGGGGGAGTGAGCAAGTGGCCGTGTGGTGTTTGGCTGCCTGCTGGGTTAAATCACAACAGAGGATGATGTAAATAATAGCATGGAAAGGTGAGATGCACCACATTAATCATCTAAAAATTTGGTAAGTAATATAGCCTGGTCTTTTATGCTATTTCTGTAAAATTTGTAAAATTTGACTTGTTTTCCAAGTATACTTTTCCTTTATTTTCATAGGTACTCTTAATTTCACTGCAATTTGGCTTCAGAATTAGGCCTGCAGTTTTTGCACATTCTGTACTCCAATTTATCATTGAACATATTAAAAACCTGAGATTTTCTAAAGCACTACTTTACTGAGTATTTTTAAAGGAATGTTTTGACTAACCAGTATATACTAAACAAGGAAAAAGAAAAAGTTACCTGATTGTTCAACTACAAACGACTCTTGATCTGGGTTACCTTCCAGTTGTTTTTGTTATATGTTTAATTCTATGGAAGTCAATAAGGGGAGGATGAATCTCCTTTTTCAGTTCAATTAAGACTATTGTTTTATATCCGTGTTTGGAATCAGAGCTAGAAAACAACACAGTGCAAGGTTTCTTCTTTTATAAATGTTAGTTTCAGATTTCATATTAGACTAAAACCAGCATTTTTTCTGCAAAAACACTACCCTAGGTACCTCAAAATGTCTCCTAAGTTTATTAAGATCTTCATCATTATTGCTTAAATGTTTATGAAAACTTTCAGTTTCTTGTAGTTGAGTTCTTAGTTCCAGAAGCTGCCCTTTTTACATTTTCTGTTACTAGCATAAGGTTAAACTAGGAGTGTTTGCTAGTAATTGCACAGTCATTTCTTTAGGAACAACAGAGAAAATGACAATTTGGCAGGAACTGGAGAGCTCTGTTAATATTTCTTCAAGGATTTCCTCCACGACTGTGGGCAAATTTTTTTCCCAGTTCCTTATAGAGTTCTCCTTTACAAACTACCAACCACCATAGTTGTTTGTATTGCTTTTCTTAGGTTGCATAGGCACATGTGTGTGGTCAGGTGCGGATAGTCATATTCCCTTATTGTGAGCCAACCTCCTGCCTAGAAGCTTTAAAGACTTGTAGCTGAACTGCTGCTGGGGGAGGACATCTTTGGGCAAGACCAGTCCTGTATGACTGGGGTTTTGGGACCTATCCTGGCTTGTGCTCTACAGAAAGAAGGCCAGGGCACATCTACTCTCATCTTGCATCAGAAAATCTTTCAGGTCACAGAAGGTGGGCAATGACATTGCTGGTCCTGTTCCTTTGTCTGAAAGAAAATTGACATAAATTGACATAAATGTAGTTTCAATAGTCAAATTTAGTAGGAAACATATTGATTACTTTGCCTGCTAGTTTACTTTTATTGTTAATGTTTACTTCTGGAAACTTTCTAAAATTTCTGAGAAGAAACTAACTTACATGAACTTACTCTATCCATCATGGAAGTTTACTCATCTTATTAAAAAAACCCCACCCAAATTAGCATAAATTGTACTCACTGTACCAATACCCATAGTTCAATTCTGGATTAAATGTGCTAACAAAGTGTACAATTTTCTTTATTTTTTGCACTTGGTTTGGTTTTAAAAAATAGTAAGTTTTTTAACTGAGCTCCAAATTAAGAGGAGAAAAGTAACAAGTAAATTAACTGTACTCAGTCTGAATATGTAAGATGCCTTTTTATGGGGCCTGTAGCTCCTGTGCTTCCTTATTGTCCAGTATATCAGTAACAAAAGACTATGCATGACTTCTCATTGTTTTCAGTTTGCTTTACTTCCTATTTTACAGGACAGTCATGTTAATTGGATGTGATTAATAATATGTTTCATTTCATGTCCATTTATTTTCTCTCTGGCAAGAAATTTGTCTTCTGATTGGTAACACCACTTCCAATACTTCAATTAAGATCTCTCAGAAGAAGCAGTCTAGAACAGACCCAATAACACAGCATATGTTGTATGAAACTAAAGCTCAATTTTGTTTAATAGTACCGGCTTATCATCATCTTTTAGACTTCCAACAAAGACCAAGGATGAGTGTTCTAGTCCTCTTTGCATTCTTCATCTGACATGCAAGCTTTAGTATTGATCTGACCAACATTCACTGTGCAGAAATCAACCATCTGTGAGCACTTTTGTTGAACTCACCCCAACAATCAAACCTAAGACATCTCAGGAGAAAGCACAGAATTGCCTTAAAACCTTCATTTGCACTGCCATCACAACAGTACTACCCCATGAAAATTTTCTGTAATGCATAGTGTTTGAATAGCTTGAGGGTTCTTCTAAATTGTTCTGGCTTAAGGTAACAACAAAGTTCTGGGAATCTAGTCTTGCTGCCATGAACTTCTTCAGCATACTTCTTTTTTTAAAAACTATACCTGTTATTTGGGCTATTTTAGCCTTTTGCTTGGATTTTGCTACTCAAAGATTTGATGGTCTATCAACAAGTGTATAGTATGAGGGGCATGTGGCCTTAGAGCACTTGAAACTTGAATACTAGGTTTTTATGCATAAAAACCAATGGTTTAAGTACCAAGCCTTTCATTTCCATCCTGTATTTTAAATCTTCCCTCAAGTACAGCATTTGTTACTCTTAGCTAAACTTCTTATTCACTGAATGTACTATAATAATATCAGCCAAACAATTCAAATCTCAGTGTAACTTTTATATTAATATGTTCCCAGAACGATGCTGTGCAAGTGAAGCCTTTTAGAAAAAACTGCTGAGTGACTCTGAAGTGGCCAGCCTACCCCTTTCATTAGTACTACAGTCATTAAGACTTTTCCTTCCCAAGGATTTAAGGGTTGGTTTTATTTGGTTCAGTATTGAAGAAACATAGCTCTACATCTGCAAATGTTTGTCTTTTTGTTGTGATGGACTGAAAAAAATGGCTGAAAAATGATCAGACATTCTTCATGCAGTAGTCACTATTTTCCCCACATCTTTAAATTATGATTGTGTATACAACTTTCTTATGCTCATTGAACAAACGTTACCGGGAGATATCTATTTAACTTTCTGAGTCTGTGGGATCAAGGGAGAGAAATGAAATGGTAAACAAACGACACTCTTCTCGTGAGGGTTCCCTAATGCTTTCACAGCATGCATGGAACTCCTCAAAGGTAAGCACGGACTGTCACTAATCAAAAGGTACTGGTTCGCAAAAAGGAAACTAGTCTGCTTCTTGCTGAAAATCCCAAGAGAAAGTATTTCTAATGAGGTCTTAGGAATTTCACTTTTAGTTCGGAGGTGAGATTGCTATACTGCCCAACAGCTTGTTTGTCTGCCATTCCCAGTTACTTCTCATAGTGATGCACTCCTGAGTAGCGATTAGGTCTGGATATGCTTCTCTCTCCTTTACGTCTGCTTCCTTAGATATAGTCCTGCAATGAAAATGGAGATGAACAACTTCTGCTTTCACAGGGCACTCAGTTTTGGGCAGGACCATGGACAAGCAACATTTGAATCTGTGGCCAGATTAAGTGGGGCTCCAAACCAGCTGCTTGTGCCCTTTATATCTGAAAGGTGTTCTTCCTGTGCTCCCCTAGTCATTCATCTGCAGATACTTCCGTTTTCCTTCCCAGCATCAATGATATGCATACCACTCTTCATATAACGTAAGTAATTAGGCACAATGATATTCAACTGCATATATCAGAGACAAACTTTGTATTCTGTTTACAAGCATGTACTGCTTTTTCTGACTGGGATCTTGTAAGTTCTGTAATATAAGGTACCCGAAGTTTTCTATAAGCATTTCTTATGTCTTGGAGACAGTTGAAGATTTTGGCCTTAGTTATAAGGAGATATTCTACATGGAGAGGTTGATAAATGTATGGTTTATTTCCCCAAGTTTTGGGAAACTACTCCAGCATATGATGACAAGTCTGTATGCATGTTAGTTGTGATCTTTGGAGTTCAATTGAAGAGGACATGAAGGCTATTATTTAAGGAATAGCAGAAATTTAAAAAGTTTCTTCCGATGTATGGCTCTGATGTTTGCATGGGCATAAGCAGCAAGAGATTAGGTTGCAGGGACTAATTGTTAGGATGCTTGAGGATGCATCTGCACTGCTTCCCCCAGCCAGAAAGTGTATGAGGTCTGTCAAGTTATATAAAGGTCCAATAATTTGAATCTACATTATCTTAGTTCTTTTTAATAACTGATGGCAATTTAAACCCTGTTCTACCGATTCACTGTTGCTAATAATATTTTGGTCTTCATTTGAACGAACAAGTTGTCGTATGTCTCATTCTTGGCATGTGCCAGTGTAAATAACTCTTAGCCTTCCTTCATACAAATGTTTTTCTACCACTGACACTTAAGATCACTATTCTCTTCTTATCCAAATTCTCACTGAAGACTCATGTAAATCCTAAAAAGTAAAAAAAAGTTACCAAACAATTGTGAAAAGTGTTACTAGTGCTGATCTATCCATTTTTCTCCCACTCCTCTTTTTCTTTGTCCAGAGCATTAATTCTTCCCCCACCATGGCTGATGCATCACATTAGTTTCAGTCATTTCTTTGCATGGCATGCTAAACAGTGCCTCTTCATCTTTGATAGTATTGTATTTTATATCTTTACTGCTTTTCCATTACAGACTTCAGTCATGTTAAAGTGGTAAAACTGTGGCAAGCTAGCTTGAGATGGTTTGGGCTGATATTTGCATGATCAGTTAGTTTAGTTTTTGCCTGATTTTTCAGGCCCTATAAAATGTCTTCACAGTTTTTTACATATAGCCTGAAGTTTCTCTGTTGACCAGAAATTAGTAAAGCTTTTCTTAACAAGGAATTATCACATGTAAATTAGATATGCTGGTTACATGACACAGACTGAAAAAATTCAGGACTTTTCTTAAACCTGGCCAGATATGATCAAAATGATGCTTCTGAAATGCATTTGATTTCTGAGTAGCTGTCAGTTTGGCCATATGCATGCCTCTCTATTACTCAAGATCTTTTGTATAAACATCATTTATTAGCATTTTGCTGTTCATGAGAATCAAAAGGATGTCTGCTCCTCAGAGGGGTATCTCTGCATGCATGCACATTGCACATGGGCATTTGTTACCTTTGGAACAGTCTTTATCCTTCCGTATTATCTGTGTATTAAGTTATGGTCATTTGATAAATATAGATGTGACACATCAGAAGTATTGCAAAGCCTTTAAGTTGTCAAAATAAATAATTTTGTATTACCAACATTACTACCACACCTTCTGATGTAAGTGAATGTGAAACATGGAAGATTCTTAGGCAGGAAAGAGTTGCATTCATTATTTATTTAGAATGCCAAATAATCCAGCCGTCATTATAATCCTGATTGATGAGCTAAATAAACAGAGAGAACAATGTATATTGAAGGAATTTAAAGAAAAGGGGAGATACTGATATGTCTCTATTCACAGCTACAAGCAGAGGAAGAAGTAAAATATTATTGTCTTTTTCTTCACAAAAATCATCCAATAGTTTGGAACCAACACATACATAATCTCAGATTTCCACAGTGGGAAAAAACCCCAAACAAAAAAGAACAGAAGAACAGAAGCAACCATGCAGCTGTAGGTTAAGTAGCAAAGATCACCTTTAAGGAAGAGGAAAAAAACCATAAAATTTGTGACATAAATTTTTCACATTTGCAACTTCCATGAAATCAGGCTAGCAGCAAGACACACTAGAAATTCTAAAATCTCTAATGTGGTAATGGTAGAAAGCAACTACTTTGGGATTCATAATCCACCCCATTACTTTTATAAATTCCATCCATGAAATAAGATGTTGGAAAATTTTTTTTTGTTTAAAATTGCTGAGCTGAAGAGCATGCTCCATAATTTTCAATTTTGTAGTCACCAAGAGAAAATGTTATAGTGGTTTAACATGACAGGTAGACAAATGGTACAGAAACTTTCATTAAATGTTCCTTAATTCATTGACAGAAGAGTACATTAGAAGTCATTGTTCTTGCTCTCAAATTTTCCATACATAAATGAGTGAGCACTAAACTCCACTAAGAGAAACAGGGACAGAGTATTTGATTTTGAGCCTAACTTCTTATCCCATTAGACCAGCACGGCTAGAAGAGCAAAGAATGTGAGAAAGTCACATTTAATATAGAACTTAATGCTGTTCTGAGATTTGATCCAGATATTAGAACAAATCCAAACTGTGTTTATGTAGCCTGTTGACATGTATATACTATTTGCACTATACACTTTGTTTAAATTATGATTCACAAGAACACAAAAGTAGCTAATATATCTTTTTCTCAACCTTTAATCAAACACTGGAATAAAAGGCAATATTATCAGACTACGACATAAGAAATTTATATTTTCTAATTGCCTGCTGTTTGAATTTCAACATTCTGAAATTAGGCACATGATTACACACTATGTTCAGCACACTAGAATGCTGGTAAGGCTTTCCACCAGTTCTTTCCTCCATTCATCTTACTTATTAAGTTGTGTTTAAATAAAAACTAGCCTCTCTTTTTAAAAAAAACAAACAAATGACCGCCAAACAAACAACAAATAAACAAAAAAAAAAAAAAAAAAACAGAAAACACTGATAGATAGTTGTAGTTCTGTGGAACCGAAGTCACAGTTCAGTTTATAATGGTAGGACAGGTGGGAGCACTGAAAAAAATTATAGCAAATCTTATGGACCTTTCAGTCTGGAGACTAAAAAGGGAACATTTATTTAGTGTTAACACTATGTTCAAATAAAGCCCTTAAATACATAACTTTAAACACAAGAGTGTTTACTTATGAATTAAACACTTTACAACCAATAAAACTATTTGTTTACTAAAATTGATGCACATGTTTGTTGGCTGTGCTGATTAGCGTCAGAAAAGTGTGACTAATATGTATGAAAGACTTTGGCTTCCAGGGTTCTCTGTCAAGGTCATGGGAAAAAAAAATCATTTCTATATATTCATTTCATATTTATTTTCAAAAGAAAAACACTCTATACTTACCAGTAAACTGCTGGGTATTCTAGCTACATGCATAGCAATCATAATAGTTGAAGACTGACCTGTCCTATCAAATGAACATGCACATACACCATTTGCAAATGTGGAATCTAAACATTTAATTTGGATTGTAGATTCGGTTTCATCACTCTGATATGAATTACTAGTTTATTAAACAGCTCATAAATATTTGGATATTTATGAAAATGTCAACAGTCTCAGAATGCTTATAGATGTATATATTTTAGCTAAAATACCCTACTTTATTTCATTGTCAATATTTCAGTCATTTAGAAAGAGCAAGCAACACTGTTACTGAGGTGATAATCATAGATGAGGTATTGAGGTAACAGATACAAGCAAATTACTTATTTTATGAAAAGAGTTTACTGATATCCAGCAGAGATTCACAAAGAATGAATACAGTCAGACAAGATAAGCTAAGAAGCCTGAACAATTTACCAACACAAGTGGACTTCTTACAGAACTAACTGTATGCTTCTAAACACCAGCACACATAATTTTTGGTTCGTTTTGTAGAACTTATAATTTTGGTTCTTCTGTTTTTATTCAACTATGTGTGAGTAAAACTTGGCCATTCTATGATTCCGCAAGGGAAAATGGTCATTTTTGCATTGTGTGGCAAAACTGTGGCAAGCTAGCTTGAGATGGTTTGGGCTGATATTTGCTTGAGCAATTCTGTTTGAACATGAGAAAATGTGGAGACTAGAAAAATAAAAAAGCAAGATAAAAAGAAGAAATTTTTGCTGCATACCTTCAAAGACCAAAATAACCCCATGTTGCAGACAGATGTTATGAGGTTGATTTTTTCTAAGAGCAAATATGAATTTTATAGAAATATACAAGAATACATATGCTGTTTGCTATTTCTGAACACTAGGCAAAGCATCTAAAAATATTTTTTTTAAAATCATTAAAAAATCATTAAAGTTACTATTTTTTAAAAAGTGAAAATCACAAACGTTATTCAGTCTCTCATAGTTGTGTTTTCTTTATACTATACAGAAAGCCAGAGAAATAAGTGCAAAACACTTATGAGAAATGATGAGCTGAATATAAGATGACATTAATATTCTCTTAAGGTTTCAATTGTTTTTCTAAATATTTCTGAACACACATAAGAACAATACATTCACCCCAAGACATACAAAGAAAGTATTTTTTAACATTTTGTTTTGACAGGAAGAACATTGCAAGCTGTTTGCCATGGACTGATAATCTGTACTGAGACACATATGTGCCGGCTTATTGAATGCAATAAATGTACCTATGCCAATGTTTTAGAGTGTTTAATACTCTCAAGAAAGTCAATACAGAAATATTTATGCTGCTCCCACAATTAATGTCTCTTTTAAACTACCTTCCATGATGTCCTGACAAGGAGTCCCAGGGTGGTTCTCTTAGAAGAACCATTATTTCTGATTACGTTTCTTGCAGGGGGGTAGGAAGTGAGAAAATGTGAGAAAAAATATTTGAAATAGGCAGAATCCAGAAACAGTACCTTCAGATTGGTTATTTTGCAGCTGCTTGCTGTATATCTCATTTGTTGAGAACTATTTATTTGTATTAGCCTATTTATTACTATTATTCTTCTGATAATTGTATCTTTGTGACTTTATATTTATTCATCACTTCTGATGGACAGAAATCCCTATAGGCTATGAAACTCTGAGATGTGGGAGTACTTCCAAAATTCCAGGTCCATGTTCATACCTTGACTGCATGTCATGTGCATACTCCTTTTCTCTTTTGCTGCCTTCTGAACTAACATGTGCGTGCACGAGTGTGCGCACGCACGCATACACGCTTCCACCTACACCTTTGTTCTTTATTACTTTTAATGTGTAAAAGCTTGAGGACATAAGTCTTCCTCCTCTTCTGGCCATACAGATAGTTATGACTGTATCCTAAAGTTTATATACTCAAAATAAGAAGAATTAATCAAATGTCTTAATATAATTTCTAAGTCTGTACATTTTTACATTATGCAATAATCTTAAAAAAAACAAAAACAAAAACAAACAACCACAACCTTCTACATTTATATATTATAATTATATTTCTTGATGGAGAATTTGATATACACATTACATCTCACATACCTATATATTCAGCTGACATGTCAGGCTGTGTTAACATAATGCTCATCTGCAACAAAAATAGCATGATAGTGACAAAAAGAAAAAAAAGACAGTACCAACTAAATCTCTAATATATATGATGAGGTGAGAAGCAATGCAGTAAGCATGAAAGTGCAGAACAGGGAATCTTAATAATTAATAATAATATAAGAAATAATATTTAAGCTTAGCATTTAAAAGCAGAAATAGAAAATAATGTTTTGGAGTTTATATTTGACCATACACATCCTTGCATTTGATTGAATTATAAATCACTCAATGACTTTGCAAAAACACATCTTGAACTCTTTTCAGAACTTCCATCTTTCCTACAGCACACAACAGTAACAGGTACTAGATATTTTAAAATCCATTTAACACAGTGATTGATCTTTTGTTTTCAGAAAAAAAAAAGAAAAAAAAAAGTAATTGGAAATCCTACTTTTCAGCTGTTCCTGAGAGATACAGTACAAACAGGCAGATTTAGCCAGTGAGGCACCTGTAATACACTTGAATGCAAGACACCCATTAACTCATATTAGCCTAAATGTCTGGTTGGCAAAGACCATGGAAATGAGAAAACCTCTGTGAATTTGGGAAAATTAAAAAAATCTACTCATATCTTGAGTGGAATTTCTCAGCTGCATGACTGCAGTAATGCTACATAACTCTGCCTGCAGTGGTAAAAGAAAATAACTTTTCAGGCTGAAACTACCCGGAAAATTTGTTTCTTGGTACTGCTGTGTGACCTTGGAAAACCATTAAGAGCTAGATTGAAAAAAAGGATTAGATCATCTGTTTTCTAGCATAGAATTAAAAACCTGAGTTAAGTGCCTAGAATTGCAATGTGCTAGATTTGTCAGAAAGGGACTCCACACAACCAGACAGACTTCTTAGATGGACATTAACTTGATCATCCAGTAAGGAAATGTAAAAGATGGCAAAATTTCTCCACCTTAAGACTGCAAACACTAATTAAGAAAATGTTTTCATACATTATCAAGAATTGCAGATCATGATCTTACAATAAAAGTAGGCATCTCCGCTTACTTTAAGAAAAATTTCACCACGTTGTTTCCACCTGCTCAGGATGCAAAGGCTTAAGTTTAATTCCTTCCCCTGCTTCAGGACAGTTCAGTCTACTGTTGTCTTTTCCTCAGGTACTGCTGTAATTGCTTTTACCTATTTTGAGGCGCACTGGCCTCCCAACTCTTCCTTTTGAAGTTGTCCCACCATGCAAAAACCAAGTAAGCAAGCAAGCAAGCAAACAAACAAACAGGAGCTTCTTCGAAGAGGGCCAGAAAGAAGGAGCATGACATTGAAGTACAGTGGTTAGGATTCTCACCTGGATGGGAGGGGTGAAGATCTGTTCATGCATTTTCACCATATGAGGGACTAGACTGAAGGTTCCCCCGTCTCCATGATTTCCAAGGCAAACCCTGGCTTTGGATTCCAGCTGCATACCAGTCTGCTTTTCATAAATGTCCAGTCTGAGACTTCTGTAGCCTGCTCAGAAGCAACTTGAGTATTCCAAACTGAAGTACATACGGAGTTAGGTATCTCATGAGCTAAGTGCCTAGTGCTGTTCTACAGCCTGGAGTTTTAACTATATGGGCCTCAATCCTGCTTGATTACTGTCAAAGCACCTACCTCATTTTAGAGGAGATAGATCATCTTCTACTGCATGCCTGAGTCTTCCATCCCCCTTCAGGACAGTTCTGTGCTTGGAAACTGTGATAAGGACAATTACGTAAAAATCTACATTCAGCAGAAGATTTCTTAGAGTACGGCTATCTTGTTCAGAAGTACTCCATGGGGTCTGTATTTTTACCTCCTCTACATGTGCCTAACGGTGTAGGAGAAATCATATTTGAACAGCATCTGGGCTATTTTGAGTGAAAAATGTCTTTGTGACCCATAAAGAATGTAGCAGGATTAGTCACCTAAATCATTGAGTCTTACATACTGAAGAAAGCAGCCAGGGGGAAATAAAAAAAAAAAGCCTTAAAAATCTTATGGTCCTCACGTTAATTCTTGTTTTGTCTTAAACAAAAAGGTTAAAGTCAAGTGTCCTTACCTGAAGAGACACTTTTTGGTTTAGCATTTAATAACATGATTTAAAATGTGCATATGCTGAACGTTATTTGATAGCATAAATTACATTCCCAAAGACAGTGCAATGAAGTATAAAGGATAAGGCTCAGTAGGGGTTTGTGTCTGCCTTGTGAGCAGCAGATAAAATATCCTTTTCTTGCAAGTATTCTCATCCTTTCCACTCTCCAAGCCCTTCAGCTATAAAAGCTGCAGTCTGATTTAATAGCTTTTCTTGCAACTGAAAATAAGTGTTTTAAGTCTTTAATATGTGTCTCAGAACTGCTATTTTGTTTCTGTCATTTAGTCATGTCAAGTTCTTCACATCCTGACAGCAAGACCAAACAGGCAATTGCTTGCCAACTTTTTCTTTCGTAAGAAGAAGAAGAATACAAGTCTAGAATACAATTCTATTCTTTGCACCAAAAAAAAAGGAAGGAAAAGAACTCAAATCCATCACTGTAGAGAAATGCAAAGATGAAAAAATGAGCAGGGTAGATACTTCCCTGATTGCAAGCTGACAAAGAAAGGGTGTATTTGTCAGCTCCTCTGGTCTAACTAAACAAAAATTCTGGAAAGAACTGGGAAAGAATTTTTTTTTTTTTTTCCCCAGGACCACTTTGCATTGTCCTTTAATAACATTATTTTCCTGTATGGCATTCTACTTAAGGTGCAGAGTAAAATGTTCACCCTTTCTGCTGTAGAAGCAGGAGAACACTTCCCATTAGAAGAAATGCCAATAGCTGAAACTGTTGCCAGGGCCCAAGTATTCTGCAGAGTATCTCCTGGGTCCTCAGAAGAACTATCAATTTATAAAATGTGTGGATCACAACTCACTCCTGGTCTCACCTGAACCAATAGTCACACATGTACAAAGCTGATTTATAATATTGTTTTTTTTTATATTAGTTTTATAACATAAATTTCACAAGTTAAATACTGCAGATGAAACATTCATATCATGGAACAC
Source organism: Fulmarus glacialis (assembly GCF_000690835.1). Taxonomy (NCBI): domain Eukaryota; kingdom Metazoa; phylum Chordata; class Aves; order Procellariiformes; family Procellariidae; genus Fulmarus; species Fulmarus glacialis. Next base: position 43,038 of record NW_009217624.1, read on the forward strand.
AAATATCTGCAGTGCTTGAAGCTAACTTTTTTTGAAAGTCAATATTTATTTGAACCTTTCTGTCTTAGTCTTTCTTACCTTCTCTTTTGGATAAAAAGCTTTGAGACAAGAGGGGCTGTGGAACTGCTATTAAGAAATGATTAAAGAACAATTTTTATTTCCATAGGATGCTTCATTAGCAGTTCAGTGATACTCTAGAACCTAACTTCGTAAAATTAGTTCATGTAATAGCTAAATATACAGTGTATCTACATAACTATGTGCTATACGTTTAAAAAAACCCCAAACATAAAAGTAGAAACAAATAAATTCCAGAAGTATATGCAGGTGTATTTATAGCTAATTATTTTCCCCAAGAACAATCAATATTATTTCAGTCACTGAGTTTCAGTGATATATAGATTTATAAGATAAGGAAAAAATATTATTTCCTCTGTGATTTACTGATGAAGTAAATTAATGGTGGCACTATTTGGTTGATAAACTTACTTGTAGCACACTTTTCAGCCCAGAGTATGGTAAAGTAAAATACTTTTTCAACTTCTTTGATATTTTTCTTTGTGAATGATGATGAATAAGGAATGTATATAGCCAGGACATTTAAATATTTTAGAACATTATAAAAAATTGTAACAATAAATGAAGCAATTACAAACAACATTGAAAAGAGAAAAAGTTTCAGAAGGATGCATCTTTTTCAAGGGATGATTTTTAGAATGAAATTGGAATTTGTAATTTTGTACTTCACTGCAATTAATCTCTTAATGATACCTATTACACTTCTTATGACACTAGTACACAGAAAAACCATGTATATTCATATGCAGCTTGAATGTCATAGGACCAGATTCAGCCAGCAGTAAGGGCTAACGTGGTGAATTCTCTCAGAAATATAAATCCAGATAATTGTATTTTCTTTCTTATACTGCTTTCTAATTTGTCTATTTAAATTGTTGCAGGGATTATCTGGGCATGGAATTCTTATGAAGTGACAGTGGGACTTAATCCTCTCTGCAGCCAATATACTTTAATCATGGAATATTTTGCCTTTTGGTTCTAACATTGAAGGAAAACCTAATGTCTGGAATCATACTATTGTATTAGAATCTTAATTTTTCTCCTCTCTGAAAGCAAAAATCTAAACTTCAATTTAAGAAGGAACTTGATGCTATGAGTTTTAAGGGAAGAAAAGCAGAAAGGAAATTAAAAGAATTGTACTATGTTTATTAAAATTTAGCCTTAAAATTTAGTCTTTAGTTTTAGTTCTTTTTTAACTAATATTACATTGATGTAATTATTTTTTATTCAGCTGATTCATGCAAATTTCATCAGTGCAGCTGTGTGAGATTATTATTATCACAATTCTTAATACAGATAAATTTGTATAGTCAAGATTTATATGCCATTAAGAAAAACTGAACCGGGAGATGGTATAGAGTACATTGATGTATAGCATTAATGATAATGATAAAGAGTTACTTTACTCTGGGATCAAATGACTCTGGGGTCTAACAGAAACTTTCTATAGATTATGAGGAAATAGTCCTCTAGTCACTTTTTCTCCATTCCTTCTTATCCACTAATCTGAACAAAGTGAGATGTCACAAGGATATTACTTCTAAGCACTCAAAAAGTAGAAATGCTGACAGAAGGTGCTCACTGAAGCACTATGAGAATGTTCTTTATCAATAGCATATGAAAATGTCCGCTTGTATTTGAGTTGAAATATCTTCAATTTTTGAAATAGAATAAAGGTATAACATGTGGTCCAATAAAATAACATATTGCTCTGAGGATCTGAAAACTGCCATTCCTTCTGGGTTTTTTTTTGGCTTTGTTGCATAATGGCTATGTGTTAGTAGGCAAGTCATTTCATCTTCTTTTACGCCATTTCCTTCAACCCTGAGACACTAAACTTTTTAGAGCTGAAGCCATCTGTTACTAAGTTCTTGCTTGTTCTTGACTTTTTCAACCCGGGGGGCTTTTGACTTTTCACAGGGACTTTTCAATTCTACTGAAATAACAACTAAGTACAGCTTACTTCACATATATATAACCAAGACTAATGTGATAGGCTACTCATGAAGAAGAAGATACTGCTTGTATGTTAATTTCTTGATTTATTTCATCCATTGCTTAATGTTTTCCATGAGATGAGGCTGAAAAAATGGTTTGAAAGAAATTTCATTTTAATTAGAATGGCAGTTGGCTGTCGTAGTTAGATCAGTCCTTGTATTCACAAATTCATAGAAAAGAAGTGACCACTGTTATCATTTAGCTTGAACCCATAGATAACAAATGTCAGGAGACTTTTCTGAAACAAATCCAGTCACAACTAAAACATAACTTTCAGAAAAAAACACCCTGTCTTGAAATAGAGATTTGAAGAAACATTGAAATCCCTTTCTAAATTTTTTTCAGAGATAAAGTATTCTCCTTTTTCTAAAAAAAAAGAAAAAAAAAAAAAGAAAAAGAAAAAAGGCTTATTTAAAATCAGACTATTTTTGGGCCTGTTGACCTTGTTATAATTTGTTACATGGACAAAGACCCTGTTTCTATTATCTGCCAGTATTCCCAATCTGTGACAAAATTACCCAACCCTCTTTTTTTCCTCTGAGAAGCCTGCATTGTTCACTAAAGGCATATTTAATTAGGCATAATTTGCAATCTTTTGATCACTTTCATGGCTCTTCTTTGAATTCCAAAATTATTTCAATATCCATCTTAACTGCAGAAATCTGAACTGAACACCAAGATCCAGCAATAAAATACAGTGCCAAATACATACCATCTGCTATATGATATTATCATGTGAATTCATCCAGCAATTAATTTATCCGCATATCAAAGTAAAAAATAATGAACACAGTTTAGTCACTAAGTTTTTTCCAAAGTCATCACTTTCCAAAACACAATATCAACCCATGCACAAGGTTTCATATCCACCTTTAGGAAGGTGCAGGCCTGTCTTCTTGTATCCCAAAAAATTCTGATAATTCTTTATCAGCGGCTATCTGCTTTTGTATATTCTACTTTCTCTTTTTGTCATCTGCAGACCCATTCAGTAATGATTTTGTGTTTTTATTTTGTTTGTTTCTTCAGACTACTTTTTGATGGAAGTGTTGAATAGCGCATAATGAAGATCTGATCTCGGGGCCATACAAGAAGCACAAAAATTTCATTTGATGAAGATTTCCCATTTATGTCCTCAGATCTAACTTACCATTTTTAATCTATTTAATATGCACTTAACTAAAATATCGTGTGGTATGAAGCTGTACAAAAATCCAAGTGCATTAAAACGCTGTTATCTTTATCAATCAAACCTGTAATTTCAAGTTGATTTTAACAAGTTCAGTTTTCCTTAAACCCATGCCAATTGGCTTTGATTCTGTGGCCTCAAGCCTATTCTTACCAATCTGTTACATTGCTTAGAATGGATATCAGATGAGCAGATGCAAAATCTGTGATAATGCTCACTTCCCAGAATTCCTCTAGAAACCAGAGCTTTCTCAATACAATGACATGCACAGGGACTAAGAGGTGGGCATTTTCTACATATTGCCCTCTTCCACATTTACATTTATAAAACAAATGTAAAAAAAAAAAAACCTAAAACATTTCTTCCAATAAGCCAAGTAAAGTAAGATATTCCAAACTGCATACTATGCTTAGTGGGGAGAAGATGAAGAAATGAACAATACGTGACGGATCTTTGTAACTTTGCTTAATTAGAAGTGTAATGAATGCAGCTGAGAATCTACAGAGACTGTGACTGACAGAATCAGATATTTTTTAGTACGGTCAAACATTAACTTTACTCCCATTCTATAGTCTTCCAAGATTAATAGAAAATCAACACTCCTGATCTATATAAAACCCTGCTTAGCTAAGATCAAGTTATCTGCTTGAACTTGCCGGTTAAAATGCCCAAGTTTTCTGCAGTTTCTGGATTTCATCTCTTTTCAACGTTAAGTTTCAAATTACTTAAGCTACACTTATTTCCCCCTCAGCTAACTTATTTTTAAGAATCTGAAATTTCATTTTAGGGGGAATTATTGTGTAATTTTTTCAAAACCTGTTAAAATATTCCTTAGATCTCCTCCCTGTATTTTTTTCAGTTTAAATTCCTTTGCCCACCTAATACAACTCCAACCTTTCCCCTTTAACAGAAAAAAAAAGTATGCATTTCTGATTGAGATATTTTTGAAACTACATCCTTGCTGTGAGGTTTTTTTGTGTTCATTTACCCCTTCTGGAAGTTACTATGACAGAAACAATGAACACAAGGACCCAACGACTCTACATAATTTGTGCCTTAATAAATTATTTCCCTGACAATTCGATGTACAGTTGTGCACAGTAAAAGTATAAACTGTAACATCAAATTTTAAGTAATTATTACTACTGAGTTTTGTATATGAAACTGCAGATGTTCAAAAGCACACATTTGTTTCCCAAAGAGCTGTTGTTGCAAGTAAAATACAACACAACATGAAGCAAAAAGTGCCACTCACAGAAGAGAGGTCACACAAACAGAAGATTCTGGATGCCACAAGACATATTACATTTTCTTTTAAAATTAAGGACTTGCTTTTAACAAACATATTTTCTCGTGTGGGGAAAAAATCAAGAAAGTGACAATTGCAGAGGTGCCTGGCCAAACTAAGAAGACCATATTTTTATCCAGTCATTTGTTTCAAACCCATGCCTATTACTTCCTCTTCTTCACCCAAGTTCCAGATAAATTAGGGTAGAGACAGTCTTCTGCTGTCAAAAAACAGAATATCAAAGACAGCGATTTTGAAGGGTTTCTAACAATTTCTTTCTTTTTTTTTTTTTTTGTGAGCAGAAAGGTAGCAACATGAAATTTTTCTTCCTTACCCTGGTTATGCTGCCAGACTAGCACTTAGTATAATCCACAATTTCCATCATGCAGTGACTTGGATGCCAAGTCACTGTCCACCCCAGCCCTTTTGGGTTAAGATGGAGTATAACTGCCAGTGAGTGCAAAATTATTGCATGGTAGAGAGGGAGAGAGGTACCAGTTTCACAGTGCAAAATGCAAAGTTAAGCTCTCTCACTGTGCTGGTGGGGAGAACCACTACTCTTGTATAACGAATCTAACTATAGTATCTAATTGGTTACTGATTTTGTCTTATACCCTTTAAGATCATTGTATGTAGAGTTATTATTGAGGTACTACCTCTGTTTGGGCTAGGCAACTAAGGCCGGCAGCAGTGGAAGAGTTAGCTTTCACTTAAATAGCTCTGGAACTCAAGGAGCAGGCATGCCTTTCTGTCTTTTGAGACTTATGATAGTTTTGTGACATGGTACTTTTATAAAAATCCTTTCATCTTTTTCCTATTTGATTATATCATAACAAAAGATGCTCACACCTATAATTATGTAATGTATATGCACTCCCTTTGGAGTAATGCAGTCATTTGTTTCACCGTACCAACCTAACATGCACACAAATCACCGTAATGATTAATTGCTAATCCTGCACCTGCTGTGGTTAAAAGCAAGGGGAGAAAAAGGTAATATTTCTGACCCTAAAATCGATAGTATCCCTTGAGTATTAGAACGTCATTTACATTCATATTGCTGCATCACTAGGACTAAGGCAATACCAAGCAATCTACCTACTATACAATTTCTCAAGCAGCCAGAATGTGGATGGGACTGGCTGTAAATACAGCACTAATTAAAACACAAGCATAGAATTTTTCTTCTCTGAACTGAGCATGAAGGTAAGCAAATCTGTGTATTCCCATCTTGAACCTGATATCTGTATGTTTTTTAGGACTGTATCAAGAAAATAATTACGGTACTTGCTTCTATGTTTACTGTCAGTGAAGAGGAGCTACTGTCTCAGACATGGTTTTGTTACCTCATTTATTAAAGCACAGTTCAAACAAGAGCTGGTTTAACTTTCAGCTAATGAATAGAAACTGTGTCAAAATTAACCTGTCAGTCTGTGAGCTGTCAATTCTTTGAACCAGGAAATGGAAATAGGAAAACTAACTAGAAGGTACAAAGTACAGCAGTTTTGTCTGCAGCATGAAAGTAAAACATTTTCAGATTTCAAGAAATAGAATTCACTACTACATTTTACCCCAAGTGTGAATCTGGGATCAGTGAAGCAAGAATGTTTGTATCCAAATGAACATGTTCATATGAGCAAGGCTGATTAAAAGTTAATAATATTTTAAAGAAAACAGGTTTGAAATAAAGTTTGATTTTAGAGTCTATCTGTACAAAGCTTGCGTATTGCAAATCTGCCCAGATTTTCATTAAGCATGTTAGCTTAAGTTCCAAAAGCATTGTATGTGTGTCATGCTAAAACTCCTAAAGACTGATTTAGTTCTTTTTTCAGCTTTTCTGTAAGACAAAGTAGATCATACTAAGTTCCATATTGCTAGGTTTCTTCCAGTGCTCAAGCTTACATATGTAGCGGTACATTCTTCCAACACTGACAATTGCAATATAGTAATTTTACTAATCACTGAAAAAGTGACCAGAATGTTCCTTTCATATTCAAAAGGTAGAGAGCTTCCATAAATACAACCCAAATATTATTTTTACTGCTTCTGCTATTGCAAAGGCAATGTATGGGCAAAGTAAGCCACATCTTTCATGGCTTATTCATCACTCTGAGACTTGAGCTCTGTTGCAAGAATCCATACAGCTGGTTCTTATTTCAGAAAAACAGCAGTTTGCCTTAAAGTTTAGCTTCCAGATTTTATCTGTAGTAGCTCATGGTGACAAAAAAAAAATTATTTTTATATATATATATGTTTTACTTTCAAGTTATCAAATTTAAGCTAATTTTAAAGTCATATTGCATTGTACTGCCATGGGTACCTCAACTTTTCAATAAGGCTACTTAAATAATACTTGCAAAAAAATTTCTTTCATTCATTTTATTTGTTCTTGAATAGACAAATACTTGTACATTAAATTGTTTCATAATTTACCATAACCACTTCTAGTTGTTTTTGTTGTGGTTTTGTTTTAACTCCCCTCCATGCACAGATTTTGTTATTTTTATATAATCTTTGAATAATTTGTCCAACCAGGAAAACAAAAAACGATCAATGTACTCAAGTCAAGGCACAAAACGGTTTGCAATGTTTCCACTGTCTACCTTTATTTTCACTAGAGAAAAGAAATGTGCATTAAGAAAGTGGCAGAAGCCTTGACTTTATTTTGTCATACTATGCAAGTCAATTTTGATATTACTTCCTCACATTGTTGTTAATTCTTTTATTTTAGCCCTAAATGAAGGAAACAAATCTCTCAACGTCACATGAGCTTCAGGCATGTGAGTAAAGTTTCTGAATATCATACAGAGGATATCTCCTCTTGCCTGAAGATATATCCTAGGAATTTCCAAGTTCCCAAATTAGGTGCTGCTGGGACTATAAAAACAATGGAATAGAATTCATCTCACAGGAAAACTATTCAGGACTTTAGCAGGTTTTGCAGCCTATATTGTGTTCAGTGCTCACATGATTTTACTGCTAGCTGAAAACTACCCTGGGGAGTTTTAAATAATTCAGATAAGTCTACAAGAATTGAAGATACCTCAGTGGCTGTATGTAGTTTCTTCTCCCAAGAAAAAAGGATAGTGGTGCCTTTCTAAATTGTTTCATTATTTTATGTGAATACATTATGAAACAGATTCAGTTAAGTGCCTTTTATATTCAAGGGATCAAAAAGAACATTTCACTATTTGCATAGACACAGAAATCAGAGAAAGAATAGACTTCTAGGAGGAGGACTTTTTTCAAAATTATAAAAGAGAACATTAACTCATAAAGTGAGACTGTATGGGTCCAGCGTAGAGCTGGAATGAAATTATGAGGCTGATTTATAAACCACTGAAATAGGGGTTCATAATAGAAGTGCTAAAACAGTAGTAGCAAGTGTGAACCAAGTGTTACTGTCATGAGGAAAAACTCCTGTAAGTGCCAGATGAAGTTTTAGAATAATACTAGAAATATATTGCTTAATGTATCTAAATCCCTCCACATCTGAGCCCATCCCCTATATATATCCCTGCTATATATAGTGGGAAAACATTCATTGTTTGTGATAATTTTACATGTATTAGGAGAGTATGTTCAGTTGCCAAATTAATCCCACACTCAGTAGCAAAGTCCACCAATGGAGTCTCTGCAGTCTTTGTATGTCTACCATTTTTGTTTTCTAGCAATGCAAGTGCACTAAAGAAGTGGCAGATCAGCGTGACCAGGCACAGTAGATGCATATGATATATTACACATTTAACTTTAAGATAGATCTGTTGGATGAGACCAGTGTGGACTTTTCTTGATTCTCCTGGACCATTATTTTTTGAGAACTCGTGCCATACCTTACCCTGTCATGTTATTTGAGCACGAAGGGCCAAAATCAAAGAAATTGAAATTATCTATCTATATGTTTTAAAGGTCAGCACTCCACAAAATTTCATGTCTGAAACAAAATCTTGTACATTACAAAAATGACAGGTTTGTTTCAAAGTGCATATCACCTTGCAAGCTTTCATCGTAATCAGATCACTTTTATTCTTTGGTTTCTATCTTTTGTATTTTATCCACTTCCTGTATCTTCCTTTACGATTAGATTATAAGATCCTTGAAGGAAGATGTGTATCTTTTGTTATATATTTGTACCTAACAACAGGCCTTTGAGAGCTCAGTACTGGTGTGAAAAAGGTGTAATATGATACAGGACATGGGAGATCAAACACCATTATCAAATGCCTTTTTTTAATTATGGCAAGGGTAATGAAGTGAGCTGAATCTGACAGACCCACTGAAACCCATTAATGTGCTGTACAGCAGCTCATGTTTATAGCACTGAGCAGCAAAAATTCAGACACTGATGAAGAAGACCTCTTCAAGGCTCTGAAGATCATGTTCTGGTTGTCTGTTGGGATGCTTAATAGTAGCTTATTTCCACGATAACTTCTAAAATAATAGAGACTTTCTATAATCAAGAGGTTTCAAACAGCAGAGAGAAGAAAGTGCAGCACCTAAAATAGGTTGCTGAACAGGAGATTATTTCCATTGTCTCAGGGAAAAAGCTGCTCAAGACAGCCTAGCTAAATGAACAGGCTTTTATATGTGTTACCGTTAAAAAAGGGAACCAAGAATCCAGTTTTATTGGTATAGTTGAACTCTGTCTCTGCAAGGAGTGAAAATCCAATCTTCATTTTACAGGCCAAGATATATGTGTGAGTATTCATTAATGGAACAAAAGAATCATTATACACTATACTTAAATCTCATGAGTACTGAGGAAAAAATATACTTACTCCATGTATGCAATTACAAAAAAGAATAATTAAAATAATGTGTTTTGGGGAATATGAATGCCTCTCTTATGATCATTGGAAAAGTCTAAAATAGGATGAGATATTCCAATGCAGAGCCTAAATTCTGTTTCTTTTTCCTCCCTCACTGGTAAAGTAATCCAAAAGCAAGAGAGAAGTGAAAATCTACTACTTGGAGGCATTGAGACATGGTAAAAGTAAGAATGTCCTAGATGGAGACATATAACGAACAATCCATAGTTTTGTAATCCATAACAACAATCCAAGATTTTGTTGTAATGCTGTATGTTTCAGTAAAAAATGATAAATGATAAAAAAATTACAATAACACCTCCTTACTTACCTTGATTTTACATGACACATTACTATGAAACTACTTTAATGTCATAACTAGGCAGAAACTTCCCTTTGAAATTACATGAAAGTGAGGTATATTCAAAGTGGATTATTAGTTCATTCATGGTTCAGGTTGGATATTTTTTCAAACAAGAAACTAAAAGATTGTAAGAAACTTATTTACGTTAAAAATCTAAAGCTAGAATTGTTGCCATTTTAAGATTGGCCTAAACCTGTTTTGCAATAATTCGAGGTTGTTGAAAATAAAGTTTCAGTTTGGTATCTTCAGAAATTATAATTTCAGAAATGAATGGTGATGCATTTTTAAATGTTTAAAATCCAGTGTTAGATTTTGTTTTCTAACTTTGTAATATGACCCCTACTCTAATCTGCTTCAGGTCTATCATTTTGCTTTAAAAACAGCTACAATGTAATATCTGTCCACATGAAACACTTGTAATATGCATAGTTATATTTTATGTTTCCCTCATGAATGAAAGAGAGAATTTACATTAAATAGCCTCACTCCTGCTTAACTAAATTTAAAAAGTATTTCATGAAATATCTTAGATCAGACTTTTAGAGGATCTCTTTAATTTATAAATATTATCTATTTGTGTACATAAAAGCCAACCCCTCTTTATGGATATGAATATCAAAATATGAAAATGTGTTCACAACTCCTCAACTGGCCCTTGCAGACTTGGGTTTTAGCCTAAAGGAATGAGTATGCTCACAAAGATTTCCAGCGAAAAGTATCCTGTGAAAATACGGTTTGAAGACAGCACTTTCTAAGTGCTAGATGTGCACAGTATAAGTAAAAACAAGCAAAAGTAAGAGGTTTAAAATATTTGCATTCTCAATGTGGGATCTCATTGCACTTCCAAAAAGAAAGGGAGAGAAAAGAATGATACGTGTACTCACACGATGTGCAAAGTTTTTACAAAATATTCACTGTATTAGTATAATTTTTAAAAATAATGAGAAGAATCATCCAATTATTAATAATCCAGATGCTTCCCAGCAGATTACATGTATTTGCCACCTAAAATGTCTCTTAATTAAACATTATATGATTTCATATGCATTAACTGTTTTTAACAATAATACTTCTTTGACCCTCCTATTGTATTATTAAAATCTAAATGTCTAATAAAATGTTCGTTATGCTTTTCTATATACCTTATTTTTTTCTCGTGTTGTTTACTCAGTTTTTGTGCCAAATGATTGTGACATTAATGTGCATCCTTCATAACCAGAGACAATTACAGAACTAGAACTGTTAAGACAAAGAGGTTGATCTAAATTTCTAGAAAGCTTTGCCTCAAATAAAGTTTTTTAATTTTTTTTTTTCCTGGTGCAATACTATGTCTTCATCGGTACACAGTTCTTTCAGTAGGACAGATTTCAAGCAGATGCAACAAAAAGAAACTCTTTTCATAGCAGAAATGTCTTTGCAAGGAAAAATGAAAAAACCCTAAACTTACTCAGTAAAATTCTTTACAGACAATGAACTAAATCATTTTCAAACTGATTTAATCTCTTACCAGTGTCGGGGATCATTTTAGAGTACAGAAGGAGGTTAACAACCAAACTCACTTTTAAAT